>NC_134400.1:152590501-152890501 GCF_050003625.1 Haematobia irritans | reverse complement strand
ATATGTATACCTTTTTGATTCTGAATAAATTAAAATTTGCATTTCCGACCTTAATCATTTCTTGACTTAATGTGGTAAAATCATTCTTTAGATTTATTTTGAATGAGATTTATTCAAAAATGTGTTTTTTGCTGAGTTACGTTATAAGTATTTCCACATGCCTATTCTTTCTCATTGATGGCATTCCAATTATATTATAATTTCAATTGTGACCTTGTAGATTATCAATATATGTGACTACTCGAAGACCAGCCAGATCTTACTAGAGACTATGGAAATGTGGATTAGCCAACACTGAAACATATGTATAGTCAGGCTTGTAAGATGGGTATCTGGTATTTTCTTTTCAATAGCATAATAATACCAATTCCTTAATCTTCATGTCCAATTAGCTCGCATTTAAAATTGTAATTAATGAAAATTTTTTATTTTAATTTAGTTTGGTTCCCAGATAAAAAGGATGCAAAAATATGCTGTTATATTGTATTTATTGAAAACTCAACTAGATTTACATCTCCCATTCGCAATTTCATTTACATTCGCATCAGCGAATGCTAGAGTTTTGACAATTCTTAATTAGGATGGAAATTAGCTCTAACGCACCCTAAAAAAATCGCTCCTGTAACATATACCCCAAACACATTTTGGTTCAAGCATATATATTTTCAGGATTGGTCCAAACAAAATATTGTTTGTAGTATATATTATGTTTCACCTTAGGGCATACACTGGTAGAAAAATTGTTAATGAAATTTTCTTTGTGTGGATATCTTTTTAAGGCGCCGATTGGTAACTTCCATTATTTTACTTGCAGCATACTCTCTAGATCTCTCTTTCTAAACACATTTATTTTTATAGGCTATTTCTAAATTAATATATGTTTGCATCTGAGCTTATTATATTTATAAACATTTTATGTCCCAAACATAATATGTTCTAACATATTAACATGTTTTACACCCAAACATATGTATATCAAAGAATTACATTATAAAATTCTCTCTGAACACAAGTTCACTTATGTAGCGGTTTTTCCTCTTTGTCAGTTTCTGCAGAAATTTGTGAAAGGTTACTTATGAGCGAGTAAAGATCGCCATGTTTACTGCACCATCGAGTAGTACTTAGTAATTTTGGCTTGGAGTCTCCCATTGGCATAAGTCTATTCTCCAGTATACTTTTTAAATGAATTAATAATTTTATGAACTTTCCTGAAACTTCGCAAACATACTATCTAATTCGCTACTTATCTGACGCGACTGAAGTCGCAACTTTGCGACAGTAGCAAACCTAAAAAAGTTTGATACAGACCATCTCTGCTTATGTCAAGTTTCAAGTCGATAGTTTGTTTCGTTCGAAAGTAGAGTGATTTCAACAGACGGATCTAGGGATCCGTCCGATGACCGTCGACTCAGAACCAGGATCCACAATGTATTTATAACTTTATGAGTCTGAGACACGTTTTGTTTTGGTAGATTTTGCAAAACATTCCTCTCCAACTAAGAGGTGCTTCATAAATTTTCTATAGAAATAACATTTTGACAAAATTTTCAACAGAAATAAAATTCTGACAAAATTATCTATAGAAATAAAATTTTGACAAAATTTTCTATAGAAATAAAATTTTGACAAAATTTTCTATAGAAATAAAATTTTGACAAAATTTTCTATAGAAATAAAATTTTGACGAAATTTTCTATAGAAATAAAATTTTGGTAGATTATTTTTGGTACGAGTGGCAACCGTGGTCTTAAACCAATATTGCAATGTTTTACAAACGGAATGACGAAGTTAATAGAACCTCCACCTAGGGTATAAAAATGGAATTCGAATTGTAACAATGTCTTTAGCGCCATGCGAAGTTCAAGATGGGCGCATTTGTAGTAAATTGTGCAAATTTAAACTAATTCTAATTTTATTTTATATGCAATACGCAATATTTTATATGAGTCTGAGACACGGTTGCTACAGTTGGCAGAATTCTACCAAAAATATTAGATTTTTTAATGTTTGGTAGATTGGTAGTATTCTTTATGTTTTGGTAGATTTTGCAAAACATTCCTCTCCAACTAAGAGGTGCTTCATAAATTTTCTATAGAAATAAAATTTTGACAAAATTTTCTATAGAAATAAAATTTTGACAAAATTTTCTATAGAAATAAAATTTTGACAAAATTTTCTATAGAAATAAAATTTTGACAAAATTTTCTATAGAAATAAAATTTTGACAAAATTTTCTATAGAAATAAAATTTTGACGAAATTTTCTATAGAAATAAAATTTTGGTACATTATTTTTGGCACGAGTGGCAACCGTGGTCTTAAACCAATATTGCAATGTTTTACAAACGGAATGACGAAGTTAATAGAACCTCCACCTAGGGTATAAAAATGGAATTCGAATTGTAACAATGTCTTTAGCGCCATGCGAAGTTCAAGATGGGCGCATTTGTAGTAAATTGTGCAAATTTAAACTAATTCTAATTTTATTTTATATGCAATACGCAATATTTTATATGAGTCTGAGACACGGTTGCTACAGTTGGCAGAATTCTACCAAAGATATTAGATTTTTTAATGTTTGGTAGATTGGTAGTATTCTTTATGTTTTGGTAGATTTTGCAAAACATTCCTCTCCAACTAAGAGGTGCTTCATAAATTTTCTATAGAAATAACATTTTGACAAAATTTTCAACAGAAATAAAATTCTGACAAAATTATCTATAGAAATAAAATTTTGACAAAATTTTCTATAGAAATAAAATTTTGACAAAATTTTCTATAGAAATAAAATTTTGACAAAATTTTCTATAGAAATAAAATTTTGACGAAATTTTCTATAGAAATAAAATTTTGGTAGATTATTTTTGGCACGAGTGGCAACCGTGGTCTTAAACCAATCCCAATAAACACAGGATGAGCGTTTTTCAAATGCAACAACTTTTCAGTTTGAGGGTAAATATAATT
This sequence comes from Haematobia irritans, assembly GCF_050003625.1. NCBI lineage: Eukaryota > Metazoa > Arthropoda > Insecta > Diptera > Muscidae > Haematobia > Haematobia irritans. Next base: position 152,887,538 of record NC_134400.1, on the reverse strand, counting down.
TTCAACATAAATTCAACTTGACTTGAAATAGCTCATCTTCAATACATCTTCAAATTGTTTGCGAATTACTTCCATTTTGCCAAAATGTTGACGAAATCTTTGAAAAGGTGTTGAAGATAATATGAGAAAACTTTGACAAAACACTACCCTAAAATGCAACGAAAAAAACCATGTGGTTTTCAATACTTATTTGTGCAACGAAGTTCGTGGTCAATTGCAAGAAATTAAAAAAATGGAAAATTTTAGACAAATAACCAAATAGTTTATAAAAATAGGTAAGTGAAAATAAAAAATGAAATAAAACTTTAAGGAAGTCACTAAATGTATATCTCTTTGCAGAAAACTAAAATTATGGACTCTACGTTCTTGAAAACATTAAAAAGCTGGCCGATAAAAAAAATGGTGGACAATTAACTTGAACTTATTTCAATAATTTATAATAATTGGAACGTCAATATGAAAAATTAAATCAACACTTTAGAGAAGTCACTAAATTTAAATCTCTTTGCAGAAAACTAAAATCTTTGGATGCTACATTCTTGCAAACATTAAGAAGCTGACCAATGAAATATGAGTGGCTTATCGACAAGAAAAAGTTTCCAGAAACATTACAAACAAGTGCAACCAATTAAAATTGTTAAAAACAACAAATTGTTGAAATCAACAACTTCTGGATGAAAATGTGCATCACATCGTCAGTTTAATTCATATGCTATTAGCAGTTTAAAATGGATATTTTGTGAATTCCTTCTGCTGGAAATCAATTCTAACACGCGGTCCAGTACGTTACTAATTTCGAATTGCCCGCATGTTAATAAATTTTAATGCTGTTTACTGACACCAACAGGAAGGAAATCGAATTATCAATGCAAAAGTCTTTACTAATAATATTTAAGATATTTAAAGTTTTGTTGTATGTTTTTTTGTGTTCTTGTTTGTTGATATGTTTAATAAGATTATTTATCAATTGGTATTGTAGTGTATTATGTAGTGTAGTGTATTATTATATATTTTATTTTGATGAAAATGAATAAATTATACAAAATTCATAGAATTTTGGCTTTGACTTTCAATTTGAAGTGGGGATATCATTCATACAAATTTAGGTTGAAAAGTATTTGACTCGCATCGAAAATTGTTTGACAAATTATTGAGTAGCGATGCATTTCAATTTGAGGATAACACTTGAGATATTATTGCTAATGTGTTGAATTTCACTGTTGAGGGTAATGTCTGTTTTTTGTTGAGAACGCGATTTTCTCAACAATTTCTCAACTTGAATATTACCCTAATCCTTTGAAAAAATGTTTGAAAAATTGTTGAAATTTAGCATTTTTCAAACGTTTGTGTTTATTGGGATATTGCAATGTTTTACAAACGGAATGACGAAGTTAATAGAACCTCCACCTATGGTATAAAAATGGAATTCGAATTGTAACAATGTCTTTAGCGCCATGCGAAGTTCAAGATGGGCGCATTTGTAGTAAATTGTGCAAATTTAAACTAATTCTAATTTTATTTTATATGCAATACGCAATATTTTATATGAGTCTGAGACACGGTTGCTACAGTTGGCAGAATTCTACCAAAAATATTAGATTTTTTAATGTTTGGTAGATTGGTAGTATTCTTTATGTTTTGGTAGATTTTGCAAAACATTCCTCTCCAACTAAGAGGTGCTTCATAAATTTTCTATAGAAATAACATTTTGACAAAATTTTCAACAGAAATAAAATTCTGACAAAATTATCTATAGAAATAAAATTTTGACAAAATTTTCTATAGAAATAAAATTTTGACAAAATTTTCTATAGAAATAAAATTTTGACAAAATTTTCTATAGAAATAAAATTTTGACGAAATTTTCTATAGAAATAAAATTTTGGTAGATTATTTTTGGTACGAGTGGCAACCGTGGTCTTAAACCAATATTGCAATGTTTTACAAACGGAATGACGAAGTTAATAGAACCTCCACCTAGGGTATAAAAATGGAATTCGAATTGTAACAATGTCTTTAGCGCCATGCGAAGTTCAAGATGGGCGCATTTGTAGTAAATTGTGCAAATTTAAACTAATTTTAATTTTATTTTATATGCAATACGCAATATTTTATATGAGTCTGAGACACGGTTGCTACAGTTGGCAGAATTCTACCAAAAATATTAGATTTTTTAATGTTTGGTAGATTGGTAGTATTCTTTATGTTTTGGTAGATTTTGCAAAACATTCCTCTCCAACTAAGAGGTGCTTCATAAATTTTCAACAGAAATAAAATTCTGACAAAATTATCTATAGAAATAACATTTTGACAAAATTTTCTATAGAAATAAAATTTTGACAAAATTTTCTATAGAAATAAAATTTTGACGAAATTTTCTATAGAAATAAAATTTTGGTAGATTATTTTTGGCACGAGTGGCAACCGTGGTCTTAAACCAATATTGCAATGTTTTACAAATGGAATGACGAAGTTAATAGAACCTCCACCTAGGGTATAAAAATGGAATTCGAATTGTAACAATGTCTTTAGCGCCATGCGAAGTTCAAGATGGGCGCATTTGTAGTAAATTGTGCAAATTTAAACTAATTCTAATTTTATTTTATATCTCACTTTTAGGTTCTGGACAAGAGATAACGAATAATTTAACCTCTAAGAATTTAATGACTATATTTGTTCGCTTTTGACCACTTGTGACAAAATAGAGCTTCATAAAAGAACGATGATACATTACGAGTAACATGTGCCACAAATTTACTTTTTATTACAACATAATCCTTCAAAACTGATTTTAATAAATGATGTTCTTCGTATCCTGAATAACATGGCCATGGCCCTACAAAGAAATCTTTAGATTTCTGTGTAACATATGAACTAAGTGGAAAATCTTTAATAAATGACCAAATTTTGACACATATTTGTCTTTTTTTGTGTGACTGAATGACTGACCTTCTCTCCACCCTCTTGGGCAATGCCTTTGTTTAAAAGTCAGAGTAGTGGAAGCTAGTCTAGGCATGGTAAGACATTTGTCGATGGTATTTGATTAACATAAAATACGCATAAAATTGCAATTTGCCACATTTGTTGCGGTCGGTCAATGTGAAATAATTTTTTGCTTATTCTTTTTCTGAAAAATGACTATGCATTTCTGCGTTTTGACCATGTTGACCACTAAGGGTAGATGCTAAGAGAAGTGTTGGTTGTGTTGGGCATATGACAATTAATAAGTGATTTGATGTGCTTGACAAACTTGTGAAGCAAAATGTCTTTATATTAAAAAAGTTCATCTTTTGTATGAACGATTATGTAGCCTAAATTGTAGAAAATAAAATTTCCGCAATATTGAGAAGAAATTCATTTGAAATAAATATTTTTCTTTCAAATACAGAGATTTTATGTCCTTATAATACGAATGCTTAGCATAGAAGACGCATTTTTCTGATATAACGTTTTTTCATGTCCACACACCCAGAAAAAAGTGCCTTCGAAACTAAAGGAAAAAATTTTCATCAATATAGTTTATCCATTTTATTTCCATTAAGGTAAATTTTTGTGAAAAATAATAAAATTTACTCGTTTCAGTAAAAAAATCCTAAACTGTAAGCAGTTAGGAATAGTTCATTAACTAGAATAAGGCATGGAATTTTACTCATACTATTTTCTTCGCTGGGTATAAGAATTTACTACTGAAAAAGAAAATTTTATTCACCGATAACAAAGCATTCGTAAAAATAAACAAAAACCGAACTAAAACCAAGTTTCCTCAAAATTAGTAAAATTTCTTATAAAATGATAATTGCGACTTCCTTTATAATAGAAAGTTTTTCATACATACGAACAACACTTGGCATAGAAAAATATTTTAGTTCATTCGTACTAAGAAGTATGCAATCCTTTCAAAACTTAAGGAAACACACTTGTTAGAATATAGGAAATTTTCCTAAATTTCTATTGTCTACCTGTAATCGATACCTGTCATCGTAATCGATGTGTTTGCGCGTGGGTGTAATCGATATATTTGCGCGTCGGTTGTTTTTTTAGTTGGAATCGCGTTGTTTTGGTATACGGAGAGATTGTTAAAAAATAATATGGTAAAATAATATAATAAATAACAAATAAAATGTATAAAATATTTGTTATTTTAAATTAGTGAGAAAAATTTTCGTTTTTTTTTAATAAATCTATCAATGTTCGTGATAGTGTATAAAGAAAGAAAACACCAGCAGAATAACAACCCTTTCATTTGTCTTCATTTTGGAATCTTCAATTATCAGGTAATATTCATAAAATATTTTATGATTTTTTATATTTGTAGGTATTGAAATTGTAAAAGGAGGACAAAATCGTTAGGCAGCAACTTATTAAAAGTGAAAAGTACAAGAAGAAGAAAAAGTGCGTTTTACAGTTGATAATATCGCACGGAAATTGGAAATAGTGGAATAATAAACTAATATTCGATGCTGTTGATTCTTAATAAATATATTCAATATATTAATAAAACATGTCTTTTATTGAAGATAAAATTGCTTATAGAAATAAATAAAATTGTATTTAAAAACGAAGGTAAGCAGTGCTAATTATGAAGTAAAAATTTTACCACAAATGTGTAAGATTTGGCGAAATGAATGAAAAAATTTCAATAAAATCATTCCATATATGAATTCAAATTAGTTAAATTTTTTCATTCTGTAGTATAGTGGTATATAAATATAGGAAAATGTTAACTAATATATGGAATGCATTATTCCTAATTTCTACGAAAATCACATCGTTCAAACAAATAAAAATGTCTTTGGCGCTATACGAAGTTCAACTTTCTTCACAATGAGTTCATTTTAACTTAAAGAAGGGGTCACTTTTTTCTGGGTGCACTCATAGAAAAAAGTCTGCTAAAAACAGCAGTCGACGTCTGCTGTTATATTTTTGTACTCCAGGGCCTAATGAACAACAATTTATAAAATTTTTAGGTTATAAATTTTCCCCAAAGCATATTTAAGAACCAAAAGTAGTTTTTGGTATATTTTTGCACTGTATGTTAATATACTTACAAGCTCCTAAATACGATTAGCAAACATTTTGTTTGCTGTTATGTCTCAATTCGATAAATATTCAGATTTTTGGTCAAATACTATAGATGTTCATAAAATATTGTTTTAATTATGTTAGGATAGCTTCTAAGTGAACATTTTTATTTGTTTTAGCCAAAATAAAACATGTTTTAGTGTAATCGAGCTTAAAAAATAGCAGGAAATGTTAGCTATATCAGCAAACAGTGACTGTTGTCCCTTTTTCAGCACACTTTCTGCTGTTTTAGCAGACTTTTCTGCACCCAAAAAAGTGACCCCACCGTGGAAGAAAATTTAGGTTTATTTTAGAAAATTTTGACTAAAAAAGTTTTCTAATTGCAACATGTTATAAATAAGTTAATACTTTTTGTCAAATTGAAAAAAAAATTTTTAAAAATAAATAATTTTTTTCTGTTGTTTAAGAAAATTTCATATGTTGGAAGAAAAAATTGGATTTAAAAATTGTTAAAATGTCTTTAGCACTGTACGAAGTTCGAAACAGGTATAATTTTAGTAAAATTTACTCATTTGAGAGACTTATGAACTCAATTTAAGCAAACTTCTGCCATTTTAGGAAAATATGAACTATTTTATTTTTTAGTAAAATTGTGCACTATATTTGTATACAACTTTTTTTCTTATTTTTAGTTCACGTCATTAAAGTTAGCAAAAAATTATTCAAATAAGGAACATTTACTCATATTGTGCAAAATTTAACTAAAATCAACTAATCTCCATGAACTAAAATAAAGTTCAGTTGGCATTAGAGCCCCCTTTTTCTGGGTGTGCTGTCCCTACTAACAAATTTCTTTGGGTGCAAAATTAGATAAACTTTTCAATTAAGTCATGTTGTCCTTATAGTTATATAGTTGACTTAAAATTGGGTATCCTAAAATGAAAGAAAATTTCGTTTTACTAAAGACTTGACTTTAATAGTTCGGAAAAATTCTTCAAAATTAATGAAATGATCTTTAAATTTGTTGACTTTTTGCATCTTGGCTACAAAGCTAAAAACACATTGATATAACGAAACATTTTCATTAATTCAATTGAAATATTCATTAATAGTACGAAAGGTTACGTTGATTACCAGAAAATTCGTTATAATTCCGAAAAATGTCGTTGTGTTAACGAATTTGTTTCATTGGCTCACTTTTAACGACTTTTTCCATTAGTGAAGCGTTTACAAATACACTCAAAAAAAGTTTACTTGGATCCAAAGATTTTGACCTTCCCTTAAGGATTTTGGTATTGATTCAAAGATGTGGCGTCTTTAAAATAAAGACATCTTTGACAGACCTCCCTGGCTTTAAATCTAGGATAAATAAAATTAAAATTGGATACAGATCTCATTCATCGAATTTTTATCCTCTTTTTGCGATATATTAATAAAGGTACACTGAAAAAACAGTGAACCCACCCGGAAGAAAAATTTCGGTTAATTTTAGAAAATTTTGAATATTTTTAGAAAATTTTAACTAAACAGTATAACAAACGCTGGCATCACGCCGATGTCATAAAAATAAGTAAATATTTTCCGACAAATTCAAGAAAATTTATTAGACATAATTAAGTTTTTTCACTTGTTAAAGAAAATTTTGTAGTTTGAAGGAAAAAATTGGAGTTCAAAATTGCAAGAATGTCTTTAGTGACATACGAAGTTCATGATGAACGCATTTGTAGTAAAATTTACAAATTTAAAGAAATATTGAACTATTTTGTGGAAGACACGAATTTAGTTAATCTTTATCCTTCATTTATGTATATTTTTTTCCTCTGTTTTAGTTCATTTAACTAACGTACACAAAAAATTATTAGAGTAGAAGAAACTTTCTCCAAACATAATAATTCCATGAACTAAACGACAGTTAAATTGGCTTTAGTGAAATAGAGAGTTCACTTTTTTTTGAGTGTGTTTATGTACAAAACAAATTCCAATTTAAAATCCAAATTATGACAAGTACTTCAAAGTAAAAACAATTTTCTTAATGTTAAAAAAAAACTTTAAACCAAAGATGCAAATCCTTAAAATAAGTCTTAGCCTATATTTGAAACGATTTTATCTTAAATTTAAAAATGCAATAGGTCAGTTGAGTTAAAACGATTTCTTTAAATTAAAAATATTTTTTTTTATTTTAAGGAAAATTTGCCTTACTTCAAAGATCTACAACTTCAGCAGAGAGACGTGTCCTAAATTTAATGAAAAAAATTTTGAAGCAAGGATTATAAACTTTCATTTAATTAAAATTTCATTATTTTAAAGAATTTTGTCCTTAACTTTGGGTAAATTTCGATTCCTAAAATTTAAATTGCATAATCTTCCATATTAGGTCAATATTTTTTTCAGTGTAGGAGATGGTTTTTAAAACTTTATTTTAAAGACGTTTTTACTTTAAACATGGTTGTTGGTAACACGTTTTTAATGGAGTTTGATAGCACATGATGTGAAAAAAAGGAATGGAAAAAAAGGAATTTCGTGTTTTGATAAAATATTGTTTTCTGAAGGGGAAAAATACGGTGGAAGCAAAAACTTGGCTTGATAATGAGTTTCCGGACTCTGCCTCAGGGAAATCAACAATAATTGATTGGTATGCAAAATTCAAGCTTGGTGAAATGAGCACGGAGGACGGTGAACGCAGTGGACGCCCGAAGGTTACCGACGAAAACATCAAAAACATCCACAAAATGATTTTGAATGACCGTAAAATGAAGTTGATCGAGATAGTAGAGGCCTTAAAGATATCAAAGGAACGTGTTGGTCATATCATTCATCAATATTTGGATATGCGGAAGCTCTATGCAAAATGGGTGCCGCGCGAGCTCACATTTGACCAAAAACAACAACGTGTTGATGATTCTGAGCGGTGTTTGCAGCTGTTAACTCGTAATACACCCGAGTTTTTCCGTCGATATGTGACAATGGATGAAACATGGCTCCATCACTACACTCCTGAGTCCAATCGACAGTCGGCTGAGTGGTCTTGAAGGGAACGAATTTTGACAAAAAAATGTGTTTTTGTTAGACCGGGGACTTATCAGCCAACCTGTTAAGTCGGCGAAGGTCGAAATCGCGGCAAAACGGCCCCATATGAAGAAGAAAAAAGTGTTGTTCCACCAAGACAACGCACCGTGCCACAAGTCATTGAGAACGATGGAAAAAATTCATGAATTGGGCTTCGAATTGCTTCCCCACCCACCGTATTCTCCAGATCTGGCTCCCAGCGACCTTTTCTTGTTCTCAGACCTCAAAAGGATGCTCGCAGGGAAAAATTTGGCTGCAATGCCGAAACTGAGGCCTATTTTGAGGCAAAACCGAAGGAGTACTACCAAAATGGTATCAAAAAATTGGAAGGTCGTTATAATCGTTGCATCGCTCTTGAAGGGAACTACGTTGAATAATAAAAACGAATTTTGACAAAAAAAATGTGTTTTTCTTTGTTAGACCGGGGACTTATCAGCCAACCTGGTATTCCTTCCTTTGGGTATTGTAATAAAAACGAATTTTGACAAAAAAATGTGTTTTTCTTTGTTAGACCGGGGACTTATCAGCCAACCTGGTATTCCTTCCTTTGGGTATTGTAAGACTCTCTATCATTTTGTGTTCTTCGGAATATTTTCAACAGGCTCATTGATTTTGTCCTCGCGTATAAGCATACAATGTCAAACCATTTACTCTTATATTCCACTTTTCTTTGCGGCGAACTTTTGGGATACTGATCGAACCTACCAGGTCGTTCAAAGATGAGAAACTGGTTGTTGCATCAATATTCTCATTTAATGACCTTTGATACATATCTCTCTTCCACGGTTACCAACTTAGATTCGGAGTCAGATTAAGTTTATCTGCTTCCATTTCTACATACACCCAGAAAAAAGTGACCACTTCTTTAAGTTAAAGTGAACTCATTGTGAAGAAAGTTGAATTTCGTATAGCGCCAAAGACATTTTTATTTGTTTGAACGATGTGATTTTCGTAGAAATTAGGTAGAATGTATTCCATATATTAGTTAACATTTTTCTATATTTATGTACCACTATACTACAGAATGAAAAAAATTAACTGAATTGAATTCATATATGGAATGATTTTATTGAACTTTTTTCATTCATTCGGACAAATCTTACATATTTGTGGTAACCCTTTTACTTCAAAATTAGAACTGTTTACCTTCGTTTTTAAATACAGTTTTATTTATTTATATAGGCATTTTTTTCTTCAATAAAATACATGTTTTATTAATATATTAAATATATTTATTAAGAATTAACAGCATCGACTGGCCTTGAAATATTAGTTTATTATTCCACTATTTCCAATTCCCACACCCTCAAAAAAAAATCGCTTCTGTAACATATACTCCCAAACATATTTTGCTTCAAGCATATAAACTTTTGGGTATTGCCCAAACATTTATATGTTTGATTTCTTCCAATATATAATATGTTTGAAAGCATATTGGTCTAAACAATATAATATGTTTGGGTAGTCTAAGTTCCAAACATTTTGTATTTTTCCATCCAAATTCAATAATGTTGTCTTCCAAAAAACTATATGTTATTATGTGAACATATAATATGTTTGGAGGCATTTTGAACCCAAAAATATTATATGCTGAGAAGAATTTTCTCCCAAAGAATATTGTGCTCAAAATTTTTTTCTGTCTAATTGTATATTGCCTCAAATTTTTTTCACTTCCATGAGTTTTTTTTATACCCTCCATCATAGGATGGGGGTATATTAACTTTGTCATTCCGTTTGTAACACATCGAAATATTGCTCTAAGACCCCATAAAGTATATATATTCTGGGTCGTGGTGAAATTCTGAGTCGATCTAAGCATGTCCGTCCGTCCGTCTGTTGAAATCACGCTAACTTCCGAACGAAACAAGCTATGAACTTGAAACTTGGCACAAGTAGTTGTTATCGATGTAGGTCGGATGGTATTGAAAATGGGCCATATCGGTCCACTTTTACGTATAGCCCCCATATAAAGGGACCCTCAGATTTGGCTTGTGGAGCCTGTAACAGAAGCATATTTCATCCGATCCGGCTGAAATTTGGTACATGGTATTGGTATATGGTCTCTAACAACCGTGCAGCAATTGGTCCACATCGGTTCATAGTTATATATAGCCCCCATATAAACCGATCCCCAGATTTGGCTTGCGAAGTCTCCAAGAGAAGCAAATTTCATCCAATCCGGTTGTAATTTGGAACATGGTGTTAGTATATGATCTTTAACAACCGAGCCAAAATTGGTCCATATTGGTCCATAATTATATATAGCCCCCATATAAAACGTTCTCCAGATTTGACCTCCGGAGCCTCTTGGAGGAGCAAAATTCATCCGATCCGGTTCAAATTAGGAACGTGGTGTTAGTATATGGTCGCTAACAACCATACCAAAATTGGTCCAATCACACAAAAATTGGTCCATATCGGTTCATAATCATGGTTGCCACTAGAGCCAAAAATAATCTACCAAAATTTTATTTCTATAGAAAATTTTGTCAAAATTTTATTTCTAGAGAAAATTTTGTTAACATTTTATTCGGTTCATAATAAAATTTTCATCATTGTCAAAATTTTATTTCTATAGAAAATTTTGTTCAAATTTTATGCGGTTCATAATCATGGTTGCCACTCGAGCCAAAATAATCTACCAAGATTTTATTTCTATAGAAAATTTTGTCAAAGTTTATTTCTATAGAAAATTTTATTTCTGTAGAAAATTTTGTCAAAATTGTATGTCTACTTTGTCAAACTGAATTATATACGTATTGGATCGATCTTTTTTGATTTAATATATACCACGTATGGACTTACATACAATTTAGAAGATGGTGTTAGGAGGTTTTAAGATACCTTGCCATCGGCAAGCGTTACCGCAACTTAAGTAATTCGATTGTGGATGGCAGTGTTTAGAAGAAATTTCTACGCAATCCATGATGGAGGGTACATAAGCTTCGGCCTGGCCGAACTTACGGCCGTATATACTTGTTAGTTCTTAGCACCTTTTTCTGTAATACAAACATTGTAGAAGAAATTATTAAATTTTATATTTTTTTTCCAATTTTACCTTTTGCCGGACGGGGATTCGAACAGCGGACCACACAGTTTGTAAGCCAGCACACTAACCACTGGGCTACGTAGCTGTTATGGTCATCAAGAGATAATTATCGTTATAAGTTATATTTATATAGCATAGCTTGCGGCGCCCACGAGCCGATGCAAACATAACATTGTTTACCAACATAACATTGTTAAACATTCATTTGTTGGCAGCGTGGTTCGATCCCTGCTTCGACCAACACCATTTTTTTTTAAATATATTTTTTAACATATATTCCAGATTCGTTCGGAAGTTCCCGAAAAGGTGTTCAGCATTACATACTATTATATTAAATTTTTACTACGAAATTGTAAAGTGTGTTTTATAAAAGACTTAAAGTCAGAAAAGAAAAATGCTTGATATAAACGAAATGGACTTAGTTCAAATCAAATATTATTTTTTTATTGCAAAAATAAAAATTGTGTAACAAATAAAGGTTTTTGTATACAAGTTTAAAATTTTCGAAGAAATTCAAAAACTCTTACAAAAGAAGAACGTGAATTCGAGTATATAAAAATATTTTTCCATCGAATCCTAAGGTTAACGATAACCATTCAAAAGCACATTATATTTAAATTCTAATCAGTAATTTTACAACAGCACATACATTTATTTTGGTGTGAACAATTGTTTGCTAGCATGTAACACCATTAATCTAGAAATACAAATAAATATGAATTTTTATTAACGAATAATTTTGTACTTAATTTAATTCTTAAAGCCGGTATAAATTGGTATTATCGCGTTAAATGGTCATGTTTACCCTTTTACTTTTCTTTAATAATTTCTTTTAAAGAAAATAAACTTATTCAATTGTTGCTTTGGATCTTTCCCCACCATGTTATAATACAATTTACCGGAAAAAGTTGTAATGTTATCCTGGTTTTGCGGCTAAAATGAGAAATAATTTTAGCGGCAAAACTCGAACTCAATGCCCGCTTTTATTTTCGATATAGTCCTCTTGGACTACTCATTAATAAAGAGGAACTAAACTTTGTTTTTATAAATCTTACTGTTTAATTTTTCACTGTTTCGCCCTGTTTTCATTTTACTTTCACAACTCTAAAAAGAGTGCACTGAAAAAATATTGTCGTGAGGCCAAAGAGTTCATGTCCTTAAAATAAGAATACAACTTTTTCTTAGCTTAGAAGACGCATTTCTCTAATATAAAGTTTTTTCCATGTTCAAAGGTCGATACTTTCAATGAAGTCGTGTTGTCGTTATAATTAAGTGATTTGACTTAAAAATGGGTATCATAACATGAAAGAACAAATTTTTGGACTAAGGTCAACTTGACTTTAATAATTCAGAAAAATTCATTAAAACTAATGAAACTGTCTTTAAATTTGTTGCATTTTTGCATCTTGACTACAATGCAAAAATCATTACAAAATAGGATATGTTTATCAATACTTTATTTTAAAGACATTTTTTACTTGAAACATAGCATAATTTCTACTGGAAGTCTTGTTTTTAACGGACATTTTATAGCATATGAAAAAAAGCTGAAAAAGCGAAAAATTTAAATGTGCTTCGTAGAGTCAAGTACACAAAACCCCATTTAAAAGAAAATTGCATCCTTACTTGTATTCTCCGCTTCTTTGGTTCGTAATCAATACCAAAATTGTTAAAGTGGAGACACAATCTTTGGAACCGGACATGCTTTTTGTTCAGTGTATAGTGCCCTTTCGTTATTTTTTATGAAGATCCCTTTAATTACCTTTGTTTGAATATTTTGACTTACTCGTCCTACGTTCCGATTTGTTTTGACGAAACAAAAAAATTGTGCCCGTAATGCGAAAATGATAAACAAAACTCATGCTCCTTTTCTCAAATATATTTTATCTTGGTTCCGAATGAATTTTCTCTCCGAATACTCATTTTAATATTTTACTTAAGCATATACAATTTTTGGCGAAGTCTTATATCACAACATATATATATATTTACTCATAATATGTAAATTTATACTTGTTCGTATATTCTTTGTGTATATATATTTGTAATTCGCCAATTGGTTACTTTCATTATTTTACTTCCAGCACACTCTTTGTAAACACATATATGTCTCTCTTTGTAAACACATATATGTTTATGGGCTATTTCTAAATTAATATATGTTTGAATCCAAGCATATTATATTTACAAACATTTTATGTCCCAAACATAATATGTTCTAACATATTAACATATATGTCCCAAACATATTATGATAGTTTATGAACATTATATGTTTGCACTCAAAAATATTGTGTTTAAAAATTTGAGTTCCAAACATATAATGTTGATACCCAAACATATGAAAAACAGTCTTTTTCGTCCGTGCATGTAAAGTTACCAACTGTAAAACGTAATGCTTTTCTTCTTCTTCTTGTTCCTTTCACTTTTAATAAGATGCTGCGCAACGATTTTGTCCTCCTTTTACAATTTAAATACCTACAAATATAAAAATTATGAACCAATTTTCACAAAAGGTTAGCGTCACTGTGTGAATGTTACCTGATAATTGAAGATTCCAAAATGAAGGCGAATGAAGGGGTTGTTATTCTTTTGCTGTTTTCTTTCTTTATACACCATCACGAACATTGATAGACTTATTGTTTGTTATTTATGTTCAATAATTTTGAAAAAACGAAAAATTGTCTCACTAATTTAAAATATCAAATATTTATTTTGTTATTTATTATATTATTATTATTTTTTAACAATCTCTCCGCATACCATAACAACGCGATTCCAACTAAAACATAACCCACGCGCAAACATATCGATTACATCGATGACAGGTATCGATTACAGGTAGATAAAACTATAGGAAAATTTCCTATATTCTCACAAGTGTGTTTCCTTAAGTTTTGAAATGATTGAATACATCTTAGTACGAATGAACTAAAATATTTTTCAAAATTTGAGGAAACTTGGTTTTAGTTCGGTTTTTGTTTATTTTTACGAATGCTTTGTTATCAGTGAATAAAATTTTCTTGTTAAGTAGTAAATTCTTATACCCAGCGAAGAAAACAGTATTAGTAAAATTCCACGCCTTATTCTAGTTAATGAACTATTCCTAACTGCTTTCAGTTTAGGATTTTTTTTACTGAAACAAGTAAATTTTATTATTTCACACAAAAATTTAACTTAATGGAAATAAAATCGCTAAACTAAATTGATAAAAATTTTTATACCCTCCACCATAGGATGGGGGTATATTAACTTTGCCATTCCGTTTGTAACATATCGAAATAATGCTCTAAGACCCCATAAAGTATACATATTCTGGGTCGTGGTGAAATTCTGAGTCGATCTGAGCATGTCCGTCCGTCTGTTGAAATCACGCTAACTACATATTCTGGGTCGTGGTGAAATTCTGAGACGATCTAAGCATGTCCGTCCGTCCGTCCGTCTGTTGAAATCACGCTAACTTCCGAACGAAACAAGCTATCGACTTGAAACTTGGCACAAGTAGTTGTTATTGATGTAGGTCGGATGGTATTGTAAAATAGGACATATCGGTCCACTTTTACGTATAGCCCCCATATAAACGGAGCCCCAAATTTGGCTTGCGATTGCTCTAAGCGAAGCAAATTTCATCCGATCTGGCTGAAAATTGGTACATGGTGTTAGTCTCTAACAACCATGCAAAAATTGGTTCACATCGGTTCATAATTACATATAGCCCCCATATAAACCGATCCCCCGATTTGGCTTGCGGAGCCTCTAAGAGAAGCAAATTTCATCCGATCCGGTTGAAATTTGGTACATGGTGTTAGTATATGGTCTCTAATGACCATGCAAAAATTGGTCCACATCGGTCCATAATTATATATAACCCCCATATAAACCGATTCCCCGATTTGGCTTGAGGAGACTCTAAGAGAAGCAAATTTCATCCGATCCGGCTGAAATTTGGTACATGGTGTTAGTATATGGTCTCTAAAGACCATGGAAAAATTGGTCCACATCGGTCCATAATTATATATAGCCCCCATATAAACCGATCCCCCGATTTGACCTCCGGAGCCTCTTGGAAGACCAAAATTCATCTGATTCAGTTGAAATTTGGTACGTGATGTTAATATATGGTCTCAAACAACCATGAAAAAATTGGTCGAAATCGGTCAATAATTATATATAGGCCCCATATAAACCGATCCCCAGATTTGACCTCCGGAGCCCCTTGGAAGAGCAAAATTCATCCGATTCGGTTAGTAAATGGTATCGTGATGTTAGTATATGGTATCCAACAACCATGCAGGAGAATTGGTTCATATCAGTCCATAATTATATATAGCCCGATCCCTAGATTTGGTTTTGGAGCCTCTTGGAGGAGCAAATTTCATCCGAGTCTGTTGAAATTTGGTACATTGTGCTAGTATATGGCCGTTAACAACCATGTCTAACTAGGTCCATATCGGTCTATAGTTATATATAGCCCTCAGATAAATCGATCCCCAATCACACAAAAATTGGTCCATATCAAGTTCATAATTCTATATAGGCCCCATATAAGCGACCCCCTCTACGTACCGTACAAAAGTCCATGTCGATTCGTAATTATTTGTAGACTTACCTATACATAACTTTTTTGTCTAATATATACCACGTATGGACTAACTCACAATATAGAAAACGATGTTAAGAAGTTTTAAGATAACACAACCCAAGTAATTCGATTGTGGAGGACAGTCTTTCGTAGAAGTTTCTACGCAATCCATGGTGAAGGGTACATAAGATTCGGCCTGGTCGACCTTACGGCCGTATATACTCGTTTCCTTTAGTTTCGAAGAAATTTTTATACCCTTCACCACTACTGTGGTACAGTCCGATTGTTCTAAAATTTGGTATAGGGCCCTGTTTCGGCTCAAAGACGATCCCTATTGATTTTGGAAAAAATCGGTTCAGATTTAGATATAGCTGCCATATATATTTTTCACCGATCTGGTCATAATTGGCGTGTATATCAGTCATCCTCAAATTCCGTACATCCGAATATTTTATGGGTCTCGAAAAACTTGCAAAATATCAGCCAAATCGGTTCAGATTTAGATATAGCTCTCATATATAGCTTTCGCCCGATTTACACTCATTTGCCCAAAGAGGCCAATTTTTAACTCCGATTTAGTTGAAATTTTGCACAGGGAGTAAAATTAGCATTGTAACAATGCGTGCGAAATTTGGGTGAAATCGGTTCATATTTTGATATATCTCCCATATATAGCTTTCGCCCGATTTACACTCATATGACCACAGAGGCCAATTTTTAACTCCGATTTAGTTGAAATTTTGCACAGGGAGTAAAATTAGCATTGTAGCTATGCGTGCTAAATTTGGTTGAAATCGGTTCAGATTTAAATATATATCTCCCATATATAGCTTTCGCCCGATTTACACTCATATGACCACAGAGGCCAATTTTTAACTCCGATTTAGTTGAAATTTTGCACAGAGAGTAGAATTAGCATTGTTGCTATGCGTGCCAAATTTGGTTGAAATCGGTTCATATTTATATATAGCTCCCATATATATGTTTTTCTGATTTCGACAAAAATGGTCAAAATACCAACAATTTCCTTGTAAAATCGCCACTGCTTAGCCCCAAAGTTGTAAAAATGACTCTAATTTTCCTAAACTTCTAATACATATATATCGAGCGATAAATCATAAATAAACTTTGCAAAGTTTCCTTAAAATTGCTTCAGATTTAAATGTTTCCCATATTTATACCCTTCACCACTACTGTGGTACAGGGTATAATAAGTTTGTGCATTTGTATGTAACGCCAAGAAGGAGTAATCATAGATCAACCTTTTAGTATACGGATCGGCTTAGAATTAAATTCTGAGTCTATTTAGCGATGTCAGTCTGTCCGTCTGTCTGTCTGTCTGTTGATGTATTTTTGTGTGCAAAGTACAGCTCGCAGTTTTAGTCCGATTGTCCTAAAATTTGGTATAGGGCCCTGTTTCGGCTCAAAGACGATCCCTATTGATTTTGGAAAAATCGGTTCAGATTTAGATATAGCTGCCATATATATTTTTCACCGATCTGGTCATAATTGGCGTGTATATCAACCGATCTTCCTCAAATTCCGTACATCCGAATATTTTATGGGTCTCGAAAAACATGCAAAATCGGTTCAGATTTAGATATAGCTCTCATATATAGCTTTCGCCCGATTTACACTCATTTGCCCAAAGAGGCCAATTTTTAACTCCGATTTAGTTGAAATTTTGCACAGGGAGTAAAATTAGCATTGTAACTATGCGTGCCAAATTTGGGTGAAATCGGTTCAGATTTGGATATATCTCCCATATATAGCTTTCGCCCGATTTACACTCATATGACCACAGAGGCCAATTTTTTTGCTCCGATTTAGTTGAAATTTTGCACAGGGAGTAAAATTAGCATTGTAGCTATGTGTGCCAAATTTGGTTGAAATCGGTTCAGATTTAGATATATCTCCCATATATAGCTTTCGCCCGATTTACACTCATATGACCACAGAGGCCAATTTTTAACTCCGATTTAGTTGAAATTTTGCACAGAGAGTAGAATTAGCATTGTTGCTATGCGTGCCAAATTTGGTTGAAATCGGTTCATATTTATATATAGCTCCCATATATATGTTTTTCTTATATTACATGTTAGCCTGATACCGAAACAGGCAATTGACGTCCAAATGCATTATATCTAATTATACAATTATTTTTCGAGCTTTATGGACAGATATAGATTAAGGAACATGGTTAATAGAGCCATTGAAAAGAAAACGCCAGATACCAATCTATACACGCCTGGACTGTACATGGTCAAATGGTCAAAATATCAACAATTTCCTTGTAAAATCGCCACTGCTTAGTCGCAAAGTTGTAAAAATGACTCTGATTTTCCTAAACTTCTAATACATATATATCGAGCGATAAATCATAAATAAACTTTTGCAAAGTTTCCTTAAAATTGCTTCAGATTTAAATGTTTCCCATATTTTTTTACTAACATTGTGTTCCACCCTAGTGCATTAGCCAACTTAAATTTTGAGTCTATAGATTTTGTAAAAGTTTATCAAATTCTGTCCAATTCGAGTGATATTTAAATGTATGTATTTGGGACAAACCTTTATATATAGCACCCAACACATTTGACGGATGTGATATGGTATCGGAAATTGAGATCTACAAAGTGGTGCAGGGTATAATATAGTCGGCCCCGCCCGACTTTAGACTTTCCTTACTTGTTTCTTTGTGTATTTGTTACATTCCAAAGTTAACACCACCGGCCAATGATCTGACCAAAGTTGATTGTCAACGGTTAGTGTCTTCACATTTGAAATAATATCCAGAGATACTGCACAGAAATCAATAACCAATTCTGTTACCAAAGGTAAAACATCCTTGTTCATCCCCTACAGTAGGATGACAAGCCCAGAATTCTATATGCAGAATTCTATATACTTCTTGCAATTTGCATTAATAATTTTATCGTTCGATTTTCTTTGAAAATGTACACCTTCGATTGACTACCAGAACTCAAGCGATGGTAGAATCCTTAATAGGGAATATTTTGAAAAAACAATAAAGCTATTTTCGATTATTAATATTTGTCTTTGTTCTATAATCCCCAAAAATATAAATGGCAACCTTCGTTATGGTCACTACTTGCTCGTATTCATCGACCGTGGGGTCAAAATAAATGCCGAGTATTATCTGGAAAATGTGGGAGCCACAGTGGTGCAATGGTTAGCATGCCCGCCTTGCATACACAATGTCGTGGTTCCGATTCGTGCTTCGACCGAACACCACAAAGATTTTCAGCGGTGGATTATCCCACCTCAGTAATGCTGGTGACATTTCTGAGCTTTTCAAAGCTTCTCTAAGTGGTTTCACTGCAATATGGGACGCCGTTCGGACTCGGCTATAAAAAGGAGGTCCCTTGTCATTCAGCTTAACATGGAATCGGGCAGCACTCAGTGATAAGAGAGAAGTTCACCACTTTGGTATCTCAATGGAATGAATAGTATAAGTGAGCCTAATACTTCGGGCTGCCACCTAACCTAACCTAACCTAACCTAATCTATCGGGAAAATGTCCTAAAGATAGTATTGCAGCTGTGAACAAACAACATGTCGTCCGCAGACCGTGGACATTCTCAGAACGCCTAAACCAAAAATGGCTTAAAAAGGATATTTCTTGCTTCAAATCTCTAGATCTCAAACCGTAGGACATTTGTCGATCATCTCAAGTGGGCGCTTCGCCGGGCCAAAATACCGCAGAGCCACTTTCCTGCAGAATGTGTTCATAAATAGGCTTTGAGTAGCAGTTCAAAATTTAAACATTTTACAATTCTTTGTTCGCTAAACCCTGAAGTACAAAAATATAACAGCAGACATCGACTGCAATACTAAATGAAACACATGATGTATATTTTTTTTTATAATTTTGTTGTATTTGTTTATTATTGATAATGGTTTTTCATATTTTTGTGTATTTAGATAATAACTATAGTGCTATTATTTAAATTGTTTTGGGCGATTTTTTTTTTAATATTTTGAAAATAGCGAACATTAAGTATTTTGCAAAAAAATCATTCTTAGTATTATTATATAGATATATATTAATTTTATTTTATATTAATATTTTGTTTTTTTTTCTTGCTTGCTTGGGTATCTTATATTCTCTCATATACAATTTGTATCTATAGACAAAATAATATTTTTATTTGTTGTATATTTATAGCTTAGAGAAATGCGAATTAAACTATTAACAAATATGTAAACAATAAGAAAACACAGTAATAACTTAAAGCGAAAAGAGTAATACAATTACATTAGAAATAAAACAACTTGATTTTTTTTAATAAAAATTAATAATTCTCAATTATAGCATAGATTTTAAATTTTATTCACAAAAAAAGTATTTAATACTAAATATATAGAATATATTAAAAAAAGAGGAAGCATTTGATATGTTGTTTAAAAATTAATAAAAATAATAATAATAATAATAATAAGAATTTTCTGTTCTTTATTCATATATATTTTTTATTTAATTATTGGCACACTATCTAAGTCTTGGAAGTTGTTCTTGTTTTTTTCTTTTTCTTATTATAAATACATATTTTTGTTTTGAATATAAATACATAATAATATGTTTTTAATTTTATTATTTTTCGTAAGCCTTTTAATGCAAAGTTTTTTAATATTACTTGGAGTATATGGGGAAAGGAAGGATTTTTTTTTCATTTTGTAACTAAATCTCTTATAAATGTGAGAGTGCTTTTGAGTATTATTATGGGGTATTGGTTGTGTGTACTTTGATATTTTTTCGTATGTTCAAATAAATTTACAAACCTTAACAATTATTTAACAACATTTGATGTTTTAACATTCTATCATTCACATAAACATAAATTTACAAACTAAATATAATGAGTTTTTAGTTTTTAATACATATCTATATGTCATATGTGTACATATTAATTTTTTGTTTGATACATTTATGTTTTGTTCTATAATTTTTATATAAATATATATATTTAAATATTTATATGTGATATATAAATTGTGTATGGTCTTATATATTATTTTCTAATATTTACATGTCATAGCATTTTAAGCATCAATTTCTTTTAGTGTAATTGACACGATTTGCAATGGCTTGTGACACTTTATTTAAATGTCTACACTGGGTGTTTGAAAATATTAAACATCGATCTAATGCTTATATAAATTTTATAAAATTGTTAGAGCGAGATATGTAATTTTATTAATAATCTCGCTTTAACTGGTGTCTCATCATCATTATCATCATTATGAGTAGCGATTATGATAATAGGTGACAATAAATTAATTTTTAAGGTCCGAATAAAATCCCCAAATATAGTACTGTATATTCAAGGATATTTGGAAATAACAAAACCGAAAAAATTCAGAAATATTGTACACTAAAAAGAGCAAGTATATACAGCAGTAAGTTCGGCCGGGCTGAATCTTAAATACCCACCACCATGAATGAAATATTATAGTTTCCTGTGAAAATTTCAAGGGTGTTTGATGACAGATATTCTCCTACACACAAAGAAAATTTAATTAAAATTGAGCCAACGAAAAATTTTCATTGATATAACGAAACATTTTCATTAAAATTCGTTATAATAACGAAAAATTTCGTTGTATTAAAGAATTTGTTTCATTGGCTGACTTTTAACGACACATTTCGTTAATATAAAGAAACTTATTCTATTAGTTCAAGCAGAGCAGTTCAGGTAGTACACTTATCAAAGATACATTTAAAGAGTTTACCTATGAAGACTATATCAGATATCTGGACTTATAAGAACCATTTTTGTTTGAGTTTTAGAGGAATCATTAACATATCTTGTAAGAAAATGATGAAATAACGCCTGGATTTTCACCCCCATTATTTAAATGATTACGAGACGTAAAATCTGGAAATTTTACATTCAGTTTCAAGCAATTTTCATGATCAGTGAGCCTTCTATACCCTCAAGAAGTGAAATCGGTCGGATAAAAACTACGGTTTCTAGAAACCCAAGGGTTAAATCGGGAGATCGGTATTATGGGGGCTATACCAAAACATGGACCGATACTCTCTATTTTCAGCATACCTTTTTATGGTCCTAAAATACCTCTAGATTTCCAATTTCAAGCAAATTGGATAAAAACCACGGTTTCTATATGGGGACTATATCAAAACCTGTACCGATATATACCATCTTCGAAAAAAGTCTGTAATAACACCAACAACTTAGTTGTTTCAGCTTTCACCTGCTGATAAAATTTATCCTACTGTAGTTTAGATTAAAGAACTGAAAAACTGTTGATACAGCAAATTTAACTACTGAATTAAAACATTAAATGTGAATATTTAATCTTTTTGCAACGTTTTCAGTTATTTATTTGATTTAACATATAATAAAAAGTTTACTTGGATCCAAAGATTTGGGACTTTCCTTAAGGATTTATAGAGCTATCTAGCTTTAAACCTACATTCAAGGAAAAGTTTACTTGCATTCAAAAAATCTTTGAAATCACGACAATATTTTTTTCAGTGTAATAATGAAAAAAATCACTACGAAGCTATTTTTAAATTTAGTCCATCAACGAATTAATTGGGAAGTTCATTCTGTCCTATAGACCAAAACAAAAAAATGGTACGAATTTTATTAGCATTCTATTGTCAAAGGCTTTAGTATGATTACAAAAGATGGGCACCACTACGCTAATAGAAAAAAAATGTGTCACAAATATTGAGCCAATGAAACAAATTCGTTATTACAATGAAATGTTTCGTTATTATGACACATTTTCTATTAATCAACGTAATGTTCGTACTATTAACGAATATTTTCATTGTATTAATGAAGATGTTTCGTTATATCAATGAAAAATTTTCGTTGGCTCATTTTTAATGAAATAAATGTATACAGAGCATACTGCCATTTTGATTTTTTGTGAGAAAATTAAATTTTCATAAATTTTAGACATAACCAAAAATTTTCATTGAGACAATAAAAATAATATCAAGGTTAGTATAGGTCTAGTGGCAGCCCGATTTTTCAGGTTCACTTGGACTATTCAGTTCATTGTGATACCACAGTGGTGAACTTCTCTCTTATCACTGAGCGCTGCCCGATTATATGTTTAGCTCAATGATTATAGCCGAGTCTATTACCGATGTCAATTAAAAAAATTATTGGTCTAATTATAAATGTAATTGATTCAAATAATTTATGCGATTGCTGTTTGTTATGGTTACAAAACTCAGTCAGATTTTCTGCAAATTCAATTCAATTCAAGATTTTAATTCGGAAACTATTACTTTTTTCTGTGTGTCCGTCACTTCTTAAACCTTTCCTCTAATTCCCTTTTCTAACATTGAAAAACATACGAGCCATCTTACCCAAAGTACCTACAATATCCCAATTATCTTTTCGACCAATGTTACTGGGGGCTGGAGAAGAGTAGCCAAAATTCTGATGATTACGACAAGATACCGATGCTGGTAACGATGATGATGATGATGATGATGATACATCCATTAACCTTGAGGGTGTTTCGAAATTCTGATAGTTAAGATCGACCTATGATGGTGTCGAGTACCAACCACTCGTCGGTGTACCCTTATGATATAGATGGAAACTGGAATGTGGTGTAAAATATTGCGGTTGATCGAGATTACTATAGGTTAGACCACCAGAGCCATCAGCCCCACTTGTATGATGCATTGCAGCCGAAGCTGAATAGGGTTGAGGCTTAAGGGGCAAAGCTGAAGAAACCTCAGTTGTAGAGGGATATTGAGATTTTAAAGGATCCACATACTCATAGCCTCCATTTAGACTGGTTAGTGTTGATGTAGTTTTACCGGTGTTTAGGGAATTATTCGAATCTCTGGGTGAAACTGAACTGGGCGGTGTCATGGCATTATGGTAATCTATGGAACTATGATGATAGGTGCCATATGTGGACACCAAATTAGTGAAGGCATCCGAAGATGTTTTCTGTGGATGGGAATGTATCTGAAGATATTGATTATCATACGATGATTCACTGCCTGGTGGTGTTGGTAGAGGGCCTGTTTGTTGATCACCATAAAATACTCCTGTTGGTGTTTGCCTTGCCGTCGCCCTTATTACACTTTCCCTATTCGCATAGAGTTGTCTTAGCAGAGCGGTAGCTGGCATTGGTGGAGCAGGCTGCTGATAGGGAGGTGCACCAATCCATTGTATGGTACTACTTTTCTCATTTTGTTGCTGCTGTTGTTTCAGCAAGGAATCGGTACTAAAATCTGTGGTATTACTAACCGCATTAGTGCCTGTACTACCGGGTGAAGGCAGATGTTTTGACATGGCTTGTTCCAAATCCTTGACAGAATTTTCCGAACTTTGTATTTGGGAAGGAGGGGCTGATTGTTGTTGTTGATGTTGCTGCTGCTGCTGTTGTTGTTGTTCATCTATGATTGAGGGCAATCTAGTTCGTGGAGTATCACGATCTAAAGCAGGAACTTTGGCATTAGGTTCATTAACCGCAATAGGGTCCACCACATTATCAGAGCCTTCCACTTGTAGAGGAACAACTTTTGTTTTACGTTTTCGCTTGGTAGTTGTTGGTGTGGGGTGTTGAAGCTGCTGCTGGTACCGTTGTGGGTAATGTATTAATTGAACCATCATCTAAAGATCCTACCGTAGGACTATCCTTAATTAAGGATAAATTATTATTTGTCCCATTACCACTACGTGCCCTAGATTTCTGTTGCTGTTGTTGGGTATCTGGTTCGGTTTTGGGTGAAGCCAATTTAGTTTCACCGCCCACTAGACCATTGTGACCATTCTGTTCTAAACCACTTGTAGCTGCATCACCTCCAGGTGAACCTGAACTCTTGTCCAGACTTGAGAGATCCTCATGTTTAATGCTATCTATGCTGGGCTCCAGTTGACAACAATCCAAGATAAGATTTTCATACTCCCGATTGCTAATCACATAATTCACACATATGATATTTTGTTCATCGGCATTTTTGGAATTGCACACCACTGTGGCACAACTTTGCATCCAGGTGTAGCCACCGTTTTTATTCATCAGACGATAATAGCCAGTAAGAACTTGTCCTTTTTCTATTACTGCAATGGAAAGAGGGGAGGATGTTGTAATTAATTAAAATGTAAAAATATAATATGTACAAAATGAAAAAATTAATGAATTGGCTTTGACTTAAATATACTTTATACTGCGTTGGTTGTTCTAACTGGGTTTCTCGGTTAACCACCGGAAGAATATTTTACTGACCGGTGCATAATCCTTTCGTCTTAAACAAAGTTTTTATTATTGATTAAAGAAAAAATACCCAGCAAAAAATGGAAGTTATCCCTAATGTTCTCCTAGAGATGGACTTAATTTTAACTTCGCATGAAGTTATTTTGAGGTGATACATACAATTCCTTTACGTTAACGCAGGGTTCGCAATAAATTAAAATTTTCTGAAATTTATCGGATATAAAAAGCAGTAAGGACAAATAAAACAAAAAAAAAATTATTTTAAAAGCGTACCGATCTATGCCCTGGTGGACGTGGAATTTGCGATAATATCTTTGCTAGTGTTATTCGAATAGTCTTTATGTAGAAATAGAAAATAAGGTTTTTTTAGTTTTTCTTATTTTTTAAAATATAATTCGAAATACCGAAATAGCATCAACTTATGCGAAATCAATGCAGCGGATGCTTAAAAAGACGGCTTCCACCTTATGACAAGCCCATGTACAATTCATTGCTTCTGCACGAAAAAAAATATTTTTTGTCTTCAATTACGAAATTAAATTATCCAATTAATTTTTAAATGAAATTTTTTCAATCACAGAAATGATAGTATCAATCATAACAAAGTCAATTAAATAATTAATTGATCCAGTTTAAAAATATAATTGATACAATTAATTTCTGTGATTGATTTTTGTTTCAATTGAAACATTTTTTGAACCAATTAAATTATTTAATTGAAAGTTTTTCAGAATTCAAATAAAAATTTAAATTGAAAAATTTAGGTGATTTTTGTTTTGTGTGAGACAATTTTTCACCACTTCCGGATCAAAAAAGAACATATTCATTGCTTTTTTGGGTACGCTTGTTTTGCTGGGTACTGCTTAAAATTGTAATCTTTGCATTGCTATTTCATTTATTTAATTATTTTTGTTTTGTCAATACTTACAATCCGTGTGATGTTTTCTCATTCGATTAGCATCTTCTGCATGGCACAGGGAGTACATACTCTTGCCCACCATTTCTTCCGGTGAATAATCCAACAAATCCGATATCCTAGGTAAAGAAAAAATCACAATAAATCACAATTAGCTACCATATTTTTTTTTGTGGGTCTAATACACACTTACCTTGGCTCACAGTGGGCAATGCGAAAATCAAAATTAAGTCTTGTCACAAACATATCGCATTCTAAACGGATTTCATGCACAGATGGTGGTGGCAAAGCTATAGCGAGGGCAACCATTCCCAGAAGTGGGGGTTGGGATTTTCTCGTATGCGAAAATGTGTATTGCGGTCTTAGTTTGCATAACAGTAGGACAACCTTTAAGTAAATGAAAAAGGACCAAATAGAAATTAGGATTGTAATAAAGTTAAATCAGTGAAATTAGTAATAAATGAATAAGGAAATAAGTATATAAGTATAATTTAAAAATTATAAATATTTTTTAATGTTGTTATTCCCTGGCAAATTTCTTATATTCTATGCAAGTGGCATATTTGACTTGATGACGAATTTTGCAGAAAAATCAACAATGTGAACACTCAAAAGATTTACTTTTAGCATTGAAAACTTCCCGATTACGTTATTATAATAATTAATTTTAAAGCAGATAATTTCACTGCAGTAGAGATTTAGTAAAGATTTCATTAATAGTTGTAATTATTAAAAAAAAAGAAAATGCGAAATTATATCATATCATTCACAAATATTTAGGTATGCCAAAACCAAAAATTTTCCAATTAAAATTTTAATTGAATTAAAAAAAATATTCAATTAAAAATTTAATTGATCCACATTTTTTTTTTAATTGAAATAAAAATCAACCATTACAAGTATATACGGCCGTAAGTTCGGCCAGGCCGAATCTTATGTACCCTCCACCACGGATTGCGTAGAAACTTCTACTAAAGACTGTCAGCCACAATCGAATTACTTGGGTTGCCGTAACAATTGCCGATGGCAAGGTATCTTAAAAAATCCTTAACACCGTCTTCTAAATTGTAAGTTAGTCCATACGGAGGATATATTCAACAAAAAAAAGGCCGATTAAATACGTATATAATTCAGTTCGACAAAATTTTCTATAGAAATAAAATTTTGCAAAATTTTCTATAGAAATAAAATTTTGACAAAATTTTCTATAGATATAAAATTTTGACAAAATTTTCTATAGAAATAAAATTTTGACAAAATTTTCTACAGAAATAAAATTTTAACAAAATTTTTTAGAGAAATAAAATTTTGACAAAATTTTCTATAGAAATAAAATGTTGGTAGATTATTTTTGGCGATATGGACCAATTTTTGCGTGGCTGTTAGCGGCCATATTCTGGCGCAATGTACCAAATTTCAATCGAATCGGATGAATTTTGCTCCTCCAAGAGGTTCCGGAAGTCAAATCTGGGCATCGATTTATATGGGAGCTATATAAAATTACACACAAAAAAATTTTTTTCTGATTCAATCACGAAATTAATTGATCCAATTAATTTTTTAATTGAAGTGTCTTCAATCACAGATAGTATCAATAGTATCAATTAAAAAATTAATTGGCATTCAATTAAAAAATTAATTGATTCAATTAAAAATTTAATTGATACTATTAATTTGTGTGATTGATTTTTATTTCAATTAAAAAATTTGTTGATTCAATTAAATTTTTAATTGAATATTTTTTAAATCTCAATTAAGATTTTAATTGGAAAAATTTTCGTGAATTTTTTTTCTGTGTATGGACCGATATGGACCAATTTTTGCATGGTTGTTAGATACCATATACTAACACCACGTATCAAATTTCAACCGGATCGCATTAAATTTGCTCTCCCAAGAGGCTCCGGAGTTCAAATCTGGGGATCGGTTTATATGGGGTCTACATATATTTTTATGGACCGATATGAACCAATTTTTGCATGGTTGTTAGAGACCATATACTAATACCACGTACCAAATTTCAACCGGATCGTATAAATGTTGCTCCTCAAAGAGGCTCCGGAGGTCAAATCTGGGAATCGGTTTATATGGGGGCTATATATAATTATGGACCTATATGGACCAATTTTTGCTTGGTTGTTAGAGACCATATACTGACACCCCGTACCAAATTTCAACTGGCTCGGATGAATTTTGCTCCTCTAAGAGGCTCCGGAGGTCAAATCTGGGGATCGGTTTATATGGGGGCTATATATAATTATGGACCTATATGGACCAATTTTTGCTTGGTTGTTAGAGACCATATACTGACACCCCGTACCAAATTTCAACTGGCTCGGATGAATTTTGCTCCTCTAAGAGGCTCCGGAGGTCAAATCTGGGGATCGGTTTATATGGGGCTATACGTAAAAGTGGTCCGATATGGCCCATTTGCAATACCATCCGACCTACATTCAAGTCCATAGCTTGTTTCGTTCGGAAGTTAGCGTGATTTCAACAGACGGACGGACGGACGGACATGCTCAAATCGACTCAGAATTTCACCACGACCCAGAATATATATACTTTATGGGATCTTAGAGCAATATTTCGATTTGTTACAAACGGAATGACAAAGTTAATATACCCCCCATCCTATGGTGGAGGGTATAAAAATTACTTGTATCAATTAATTTTTTAAAGGACGTTGGTGATTGATACTATCATTTTTGTGATTGAAGTTATTTCAATTAAAAATTAATTGGATCAATTAATTTCGTGATTGAAGACAAAAATTTATTTTGCACACTTTTGACCAAATGCAACGACATGTTGATTCGAAGCCTAATAAACTCGAGTTTTACAGTGAATAACGAGAAATACTGCATTTGAGAATGAAAATTGTGACATCACCAAGACTATGCAAAAGTTTGTTTGAAATTGACCCATATAGATCGTTTTTTTTAGATTTACCCTGTTTCCAAACAAAACATCGAAAAGAAAGGGTTATTGCTACGCCTAAAAAAAGAACAAAACTTTTAATCACAGGCCCATCCAATGTTTTAATGCGCAATAGTTATAACGTTGTTTTGTTTTTTTTTTTTTTTTTAATTTGACACGAAAATCAAAATACATACTTTTCGAATTTTTAAAGATGGAAAAATGGCGACCGTTCAGCTCATTTAAATATACAATTTAAGTGTCTTCATCTAAGACCATTCAATGAGGGATAATCAGTCAAATGGAGTCTAATACCATTTACATTTGAATGATATAGATTATCTGTCCAGACTGCATGGGAATAATTTTGGCCCCATCAAAAGGAAGTTATACAAGGTTGATATACCCAGAAATGTTTTACGGATTCCTGGAATATCAAGTTGAATGTTAAACGTCGATAAACATACGCCCCTCTACGAATTCCATAAGGTACAGAATAGCTAACGTATGCCACCCCATATTTTTCTTTAATTCTAAAAGTTCCGCTGTCATTCAATAAGAGAATTAAAAATTGATCTTTGTTGTAGGATAACTAAGATATGCCCCGACCATAGAAACGTAAATGTTGTTATTTTCTTTTTATGCGGTCACATAAGAAGCTGGACAGAGAACTGGTAATGCGGTATTACGAGTACCCATAAATAATGCGTAAAACAACAACACCCGAAGTTTCAGTGAAAGTATACGGCGGTGTTATGACTGCCGAATTCTGCAACCGCTTACATTTGCAAAAGGTTGGAGAAAACGTACATTGTACACGTATGAAATCAGGCTGTACACACCCAGAGAAGGAATATGATCACCTCAAACATGTTTCAAGAGCACCATGTTACTTTTTCGCGGCGACCATGTAGCATTTTTGTCGCAAAAATATTCTTTTCTCGTCAAACATAATATGCTTTCCGAGATAAGATACATAATTTCCGAGAAAAGAACATGGTTTCGACAAACATGCTACCTGTTTTCCGTGAAAAAGTAACATTTTGCTCTTGGAACATGGTTGCGGTGATCATATTCCTTCTCTGCGTGCATGTCCAATACCAACTAAAATATCTTGCAAATTGTTTGTGAAGAGCAATATACTGAAGTGGTATACTTGGAAAATATATATATATATTTTTTTCAATTTTGTTTTATTTTTGACCTATTTGAATCTTGATTTTAACATTTGAAGATTAAATTGCCAATATGTTTAATAATTGTGATCAGTAGTTTGTGCAATAAAGATACCCGCTAATTATATGAGAAAGCTGTTTTTTTGACTTTAGTTTTATGCATGTATGACATGATGATGATGCATATACAAAAGATACGTTTTTCGTATAAACTTTGTAGAAAGAACTGAGTATGAACCAAATAAAAACATTGAAAAAATCAGTAACTATATATGGAATCTATATGTAAGTCTGTAGCAATTTGAATGGAGTACTATAGAAGATTTTGTTTTGCAAATTTTAATAAGATATTAAAATAAATATTATTTCAAAATAAGTCCGTGTATTTATTTATACTTGTGAAATTGTCATCACTATCAATTATAATTCATATTTAAATGTATCTGTATTTCAAATAAGTATTCATTATCACTATTTTTGTTATGAATTATAAAAAACGACGTTGAATATGAAATGATAACAAATGATGTCAACTGTAAAACAGATGTAGAACAAGATCTTTGAAAACTTCAAGCATTTTGTATAGTATTTATTTTATTCCTTTGTTTTTACCACGGTGCTGGATCTTGTAGTTACTCGCACTGTAGCTAAGCGGTAGTAGTGAATGGCGGTGTTAAATACGTGTATGTATGTATTTCTCGTTAGAATATTTGCCTATCACAACAGAATACCGCAAGATTGCGATACACCGCATTTCTTTCTTAGTCACGGTTGAGCTTTTGGTAGTATGTTCTACAATTCTATCACACTACTCGTATAAGTCCACAGGTTAATATTTTCCCTAAGAATTAGGAAAATTCCATACTGATCAATAAAATCAGTTAAGTTCACATAAAGTCTTTATAAAAAGTTTGTAAAGTCTAAAAAAGATATATAAAGGGTGATACGGTCAAGATTTGGTCAATATAAACTTGACGTATTTCTTTCAATTTTGCATTTAAAAAACCTGAACACCCCTCATTTTGAAGGTGTGTGTGTAGAATGTAGCTCCTATTTTGATTTTGGAATTCACTCTTCAGTTGTCAAAATGCCGTCCAAGCAAGAAGAGCATCGTATCAAAATTTTGCTCGCGCATCGCGAAAATCCGAGCTACTCGCACGCAAAGCTGGCAAAATCGCTAAAAGTTGCCAAATCAACCGTTACAAATGTAATTAAAGTGTTTGGGGAACGTTTGTCGACAGCCAGGAAGTCTGGATCGGGGGGAAATCGAAAACCGGAAGCCGCTGAGACGACAAAGAGAGTTGCCAGTAGTTTCAAGCGAAACCCTAACCTCTCTCTCCGAGATGCCGCAAATAAGCTGGGTGTATCGTCTACAACCGTGCATCGAGCCAAAAAACGAGCCGGACTATCGACTTACAAGAAGGTAGTGACTCTAAATCGCGATGATAAACAAAATACGACAGCCAAAGCGCGATCCCGGAGGCTGTACACGACGATGCTGACGAAGTTTGACTGCGTGGTAATGGACGACGAAACCTACGTCAAAGCCGACTACAAGCAGCTTCCGGGACAGGAGTTTTATACGGCAAAAGGAAGGGGAATGGTAGCAGATATTTTCAAGCACATAAAACTGTCAAAGTTCGCAAAGAAATATCTGGTTTGGCAAGCCATCTGTACCTGTGGCTTGAAAAGCAGCATTTTCATAGCTTCCGGGACTGTCAACCAAGAAATTTACGTGAAAGAGTGTTTGAATAAACGTCTGTTGCCTTTCCTGAAGAAACACGGTTGTTCCGTACTGTTTTGGCCGGATTTGGCATCTTGCCATTACAGTAAAAAGGCCATGGAGTGGTACGCCGCCAACAACGTGCAGGTGGTTCCCAAGGACAAGAACCCTCCCAACACGCCAGAGCTCCGCCCACTTGAGAAATACTGGGCTATTGTCAAGCGGAACCTTAAGAAGACCAAAAAAACTGCTATGGACGAGCAGCAGTTCAAGGCAAACTGGCTTTCTGCGGCGAAGAAGGTGGACAAGGTGGCTATACAAAATCTGATGGCAAGTGTCAAGCGTGAGGCCCGGCAATTCGGATTTGGAAAAGCGAAAGCCTAACTGAATATTTTTCCTGAATTTTATACTAATTGAACTTGAAAAAGAAATTTAATTTGATTTTTTAAATAAACGATTTCACCGATTTACACGCGTTTTCCCTTGACCAAATTTTGACCGTATCACACTTTATTATAATAATAATTTTTGAATAGCTTTCTAGTTAGGTGGCAGCAGTTTTTAAATACTAAATATGTATGTAGTTCCAACCGCAGAAAAAAAATACATCGCATCTATGCTTCAGTCTCGGTCTAATTTTACTATTAGTCCATACACAAAAAAAAAAATGTCCGTAGTTAAATTAACGCTAAATTAAACTTATTTTTATTGCAACAAATTATTTGTTTACAGTTTAATTTTATTATTTTTTGCTAAATTTTACACATCCCAATGAAAATTTCGTGTTTTAAGTATGTCTCAAACATTTTAAGAACTAAACGTGAGTATAAAGTTCAATGACCGTACACATAAGTTCAATATGAACTAAAGCAAATAAAAATTTTCGTACGATTCCCAAAAATAGTAAGAATGAAGTACTATATGATTAAAATGGTCATGATTTGGTGCCAATGATTTTCTTCTTTAATTTTAGTTAATTTCTTCTTCTATGAGAGGGTGTAATTTCGAGAACTGCAGTTAAAACGTACAATGGGGCATTAAATTTTCCTGGTTTTAACAACGCTTTGTGGAAATCTCAAAATGTGGAGTAAAATTTAGTTCAATTTTCGTACGAGTTAGTTTATTCTTCCTATAAAACAATTTACTTTTTTTCGGTGTACTTTAATATTATCCCTAAGAATTCGTAAAATTCGATACTGATCAATAAAATCAGTTAAGTTCTCTTAAAGTCGTTATAAAATGTTAGTAAAATTTAGAAAAGAAAAATTGTTTTATAATAATAATTTTTGAATAACTTTTTTTGTGGTTAATCAAATTAATTTCAATTTTAAACAAAATCAAACATAAGCAAGGATAACAAATTGTGAGAGATTTTTTTCTAACGATTTCGATTCTTTGTACTGATTTTGATTGATACGTACCGAATAATTGGTGCCCAAGTTTTTACCATTTTTACCACCATTGGTTGTTTGGTCATTACTATTCGCCTGTAGATAATGAAGGGGGAAAAGGGAGAGGGTATAAGATGGATAACTTAGTTTTTTTAGCACGATTCTTTTTTATTTGTACTATTCATGAGGGAGAGTTAATGAATAGATTAGTTAGATACTACAACAATATTAGACCAAAAACTTAAACAAACAAAAAAATTAAACCAAAAAACAAAGCAAACTACTTGACTTAATTGCAACTGACAATTTGCAATTTCTACACTGTCCATAACTACTGCTACTTGACTACATTGTTAAACAGAAAGATCTCGTTTAACCATCTGTAACGAGATATACACTTACTCTATAGCCACTGGATTTGAAGTGACAGCCTCGTTTGGTTAAAGTAGATTTCATGCGAACACAAAATGAGCGTTCGAAACCTTTATAGCCGCTATTTGAATTCATAGTCATTTGACCGGATACTGTAAAGAAGAATAATATAATATTTATTAATTAGAGAATTTAACTTCACAAAAATAATTACACAAGTGAATACATACCATCTGGATTATTGGTGCCATGTGAGCCCACACCATCATCGGAACCACCTGAATGTGGTGAGGACATACCAGCTGGTCCAGAACTTGAACCAGCACCGGATATACCACCACTGGTTAAACTTAAACCCAATTGTTCGGCTATTTCGGCATGGTCACCTTGATGTATATAATCGAATATGCTGCTGCCGGTCATTTCCACCTGTGACAATCCCAAATAAATGGATACCGTTTCCGATATATACAGGAAACGGCCATCAGCAGCTACAGCCAAAGCGAAACCATCCAAAGACTAAAACAAAATATAAACAAAAAAAATAATAATGAAACTATTCTTATAATACTTGTAAGAAATACATTTGCATATCTTGCTGAAGAAGAAAACAAAAAATACTAAAAGGTACAAGAATATATGACTCAGGTCAGCTGCATCATTTGACTTACCTGTAGTATGTGGGTGCCCTGATGTTGTTCAAATAAATCAACGGCGGGACTGCGTCGTATGGCTGCACCTACAATAGAATTGAAATATGGTAAAAAGGAAAATTAAATAATTTTATTTTAAATAAGAAAATCGTAGAGGATCGTTAAGTAAGTATTTTAAGATCACTTAAAAAAATAATAATTTTTATAGTCAGAAACTGTTGACCTAGTAGTATAAATTATTTGACATTTAAGGACAAATTTCATTAACGTTAAAAATTGAAATAATTTCATAACTACAATGAAATGATTTGTTGTTGAAATGAATTTGCTAATTAATTACGAAACATTTCATACTATACATACATATTTCCATGGTTTAAACGAAGAAAAATCATTCGCTTAATTTTAATGATTTTCGCTTAATTTTAATGATTTTTTAAGGATGTATAAATCGAAATATTCTCCATATAGATTATATTTATAATATGTTCGAATTTAAATCTGCAGACCTCGGCTCATGCGAATATGTTCTATTTGCAACAGATCAGACGAGAAATTTAATATGCCCTCTAGAAATCTAGAATTTGTTATACACTGGAAAAAAAGCTTCGATATTTTAACGAATTGTACCATTAAAATTGAGCCAACCAAACATAATCCTAAATATAAAGAACTTTTTCATTACTGTAACTAATTTTTTCGTATTACTAACGAACATACTTATTGTAGTAACGAAAACTTGATGAAACAATATTATTGGCACAATTTTAATAGAATTTTCGTTTTATGTACACTTTTGAAATTAACTTCGGGATCTGCATCAATTGAACAGATCTTAGATTTCTTAATGGAGTTTGTTTCATAAAATCCAACTGAAATTTTTATATAAAATTTATCGCCTCAAATGTCCCATAATTTTCATAATTTTTTTATATTGAATTTGGAATGAAATTAAACTAAAGTAAAGTAATTTAAATAAATATCAATTAAATTGAAAAAGGTAATTGGCATGAAATCGAAAGAAATATCCTTTATATTTTTTTTTGGATAAAATGGTTCCTGAAAAAATATTTACATCGTATTAAAGATTACTCCATCTAAATTTTAGGACAAGCAATTTATTCAACATTAAAGACACATTTCTTTAAAATAATGTAATTTTAATTAAAAGAAAGTTTTTAATCTTTGTTTCAATTTTTATACCCTGCGCCACACTGTGGAACAGGGTATTATAAGTTAGTGCATATGTTTGCAACACCCAGAAGGAGATGAGATAGACACATGGTGTCTTTGGCAAAAATGCTCAGGGTGGGCTCCTGAGTCGATATAGCCATGTCCGTCTGTCCGTGAACACATTTTTGTAATCAAAATCTAGGTCGCAGTTTTAGTCCAATCAAATTTAGCACAAGTATGTGTTTTGGCTCAGAATAGAACCCTATTGATTTTGGAAGAAATCGGTTCAGATTTAGATATAGCTCCCATATATATATTTCGCCCGATATGGTCTTAAAGCGCCCCAGAAGCCAGAGTTTTACCATAATTTGCTTAAAATTTTGCACAAGAAGAACAATTAATACTATAGTCAAGTGTGCCAAATTTTATTGAAATCGGTTCAGATTTAGATATAGCTCCCATATATATCTTTCGCCCGATATGGACTAATACGGTCCCAGAAGCCAAAGTTTTACCCCAATTTGGTTGAAATTTTGCACTAGGAGTACAATTGGCAGTGTAGTCAAGTGTGCCAAATTTTATTGTAATCGGTTCAGATTTAGATATAGCTCCCATATAGAGCTTTCGCCCGATTTACACTCATATGACCACAGAGGCCAATTTTTTTCTCCGATTTAGTTGAAATTTTGTACAGGG
Organism: Haematobia irritans; assembly: GCF_050003625.1. Lineage (NCBI taxonomy): Eukaryota > Metazoa > Arthropoda > Insecta > Diptera > Muscidae > Haematobia > Haematobia irritans. The sequence goes on along the minus strand of NC_134400.1, from coordinate 152,851,558 downwards.
AGTACAATTAGCATTGTAGCTATGCTTGCCAAATTTGGTTGAAATCGGTTCAGATTTAGATATAGCTCCCATATATATGTTTTTCTGATTTCGACAAAAATGGTCAAAACACCAACATTTTCTTTGTAAAATCGCCACTGCTTAGTCGAAAAGTTGTAAAAATGACTTTAATTTTCCTAAACTTCTAATACATATATATCGAGCGATAAACCATAAATAAACTTTTGCGAAGTTTCCTTAAAATTGCTTCAGATTTAAATGTTTCCCATATATATACCCTGTGGAACATTACTAACATTGTGTTCCACCCTAGTACATTAGCCGACTTAAATTTTGAGTCTATAGATTTTGTAGAAGTCTATCAAATTCTGTCCAGATCGAGTGATATTTAAATGTATGTATTTGGGACAAACCTTTATATATAGCCCCCAACACATTTGACGGATGTGATATGGTATCGAAAATTTAGATCTACAAAGTGGTGCAGGTTATAATATAGTCGGCCCCGCCCGACTTTAGACTTTCCTTACTTGTTTTTTTTTTTAAATTTTGTACACAAATTTTGGAAACTTGCATCCCTTCGTTAAAATTGTATGTCTTTGAACTAAAGCAAATTTTCCTTAAAGTAAACAAAAGCATTTTTGATTTAAGGAAATCATCCTTAAATTTACTAAAATATTGAATCTTTAGACTTACGATAAAAGTGCTTCAAAGACTTATTTTAAGGATTTTGTATCTTATGTTTATAGTTTTTTTTTTGCATAAAGAAAACATTTTTTACTTTGAAGTATCTGTTATAATTTGGATTTCTAAACTGGCATTTGCTTGAATAGCTTTGTTAATATATCGTAAAAAGAGACTGAAAATTCCACGATCTGTATTCTAATTTAAATTTTATTGATCCTAAATTTAAAGCTAGATTGGTTCCTAAAAATTGCCTTTGTTTTAAAGAAGTCGCATCTTTAGCCCGGAATCAATACTAAAATCCTTAAGGGAAGGTCAAAATCTTTGGACACAAGTAATCTTTTTTTGAGTGTAGTTGAACTATACCTCTACTATTATAGAGTCATGAAAAATGCCACCTCCTCCGAAACATACAAACTCAAAAAGATAAAACAATAATTTTTGCAAAAAAAAAAACAAAAACTAAACTAATAAGCAATCCATTCCTCTTCCAACATTATAAAAAATACCATACTGAAAATTGAACTACCAAAAAATATAATATTGGAATTACAAAACACAATTTCATTATTTTCAATAATGACTCAATTAAAATCAAGGTAATAAAAATTGTTTTCTCTTTAAATGGCCGCTACTCTGATTTTATGGCCACCATTTTAAACGTAAAGGTATGTGTACTTATATATAAAAAAATCGTATTGATTTGAATCGACCAAACAATTGGAAATTAATTCGATACAATAATAAAATTTAACCTTCCGTTACCTTTAAAAATTTTCAAAGGAAAAAACGATGACAAATATTGAAATTGCTACAAAAGCAAATAATCGAAAAAAATACAATAAAAATACTAAACAAAAACAGCAGAAAATCGATAAAATTTTACTGCAAAACAAAATGGTTGCGCATGAGCATATAAAAGTGACAACAATGACTACAAACAATTCGAAAAAAGAGTCAACATTTATTTCTGGGCCTTTACCACAGCAACTGAAAACCCCATACAAAATTGTATATTTACACACTTTTTTATGCAAATTAATTGAATATTGTGTACTTGGCTGTTGTTGGGGTATTTGTTTGTGTTAATAAAAAACAAAAACGACAGCAACAAAAAATGCAAAATATCATTAACCGAAGGGGACCTACTATAAGCAACTGACTATGTCAGAATGAGAGGGCTGACGGACAGACAAGCGGATGGATGGATGGATTACTTGGCAAGTTGTTTTTTTATTATTTGACTTTCAAGGAAAACAAAAAAAAAATAACATTAGTGCCTCTATTCTTGTATAGTATATTATGTCGATTTATATAAAAAACAAAGCAATTTTAATAGCGAACAATTTATTGAATTTCCCTGCATGAGATCATCTTCAATATCTACAAAATGCATTTGTATTAGGGTTTAAAAAACATAACTTTTGGAAAACATTTTTAAGGGAAACACACAATATGTTTAGAGTTATTCCCTATTAATAATAATAAGAACAACCACTGTGGAAAAATGGCAAGTCGGAAGGTGTGACACGCAATCGAAAAATCACACTTTTCCTCCCCGTTGTGTAGACTTAATTATTTGATATAGTAATCGATGGTCACCTTTCCGATTGAAGTTCCCAAAAAGTGCAAGAGCTCACCTATGCGCAAACGAGATAGGAAAGAGTCAAGTCGCTTGAATGAAAGTGACCAGAGACCGAATTTGCTTTTCTCCAAAGAGAAGCCATCACAAATTGTAGTTTTTAAACAAACAAAATTATAGTTTTTCTTGCCAAAGAGGTCAGTCGAAAACGGTCACCTTCGATTGGCTACCAGAGGCGCCACCAATGGTACTGGTGTTGGCCGCCGTAACAGCGGACGGTCGCCCTCCGCCTGTATTCATCAACCGTGGTGTCAAAATAAATGCCTAATATTATCGGAAAAATGAGTCGATTTCGCCCGCAGACCAACAAGATTCAACACACGTCAACCAAGGTGGCTACAAAAGAAGGTTTCTCGATTCATTTCAACCGTACAATGGTCACCAAAATCTTCGGATCTCAATCCGTTGGAGCTTTGAAGAATACAATTGGCACTAAAAAATACCAAATTGTCGATCATCTCAATACGGCATTTCCCCAAGTAAGGGTCAAAATACCGCTGAGCCTCTTTCGTGTATCATTTCTACCGCACAATGGCCAATAAAATTTCCGGATCTTAATCCGTTGGACTTTAAGAGAGTAAGGTTGGTACAGTATATGCTTTAATACCACATAAAATAACACCTTGTTTCTCTCCCCTTTTATATTTTTTGCGTCAAAGAGTGTGATAAAATAACACAGAACAATTCACTCTTCCAGCACTTCGGCCCTTCATAAACTATGATTATTTTTATTGAATTGACGATCATCTCAATACGCCATTTCTCCAAGTAAGGGTCAAAATACCGCTGAGCCTCTTTCGTGTATCATTTCTACCGCACAATGGCCAATAAAATTTCCGGATCTTAATCCGTTGGACTTTAAGAGAGTAAGGTTGGTACCAAAAAATACCAAAGTGTCGATCATCTCAGAGCAGAGATAGCATGTGAAGGCTTTGTTGGCAGGTTGAAGACCTTAACTCTTGGCAAAGGTGGCCAATTCGAACTAATTCTGATTTTAAAATTTGATCTTATTTCCGAAGTTTTTTTTTTGCTGTTGAAAAATAAAATTTTAAAAATATAGCCCTTTACGTTCTGGTAGAGGTTTGACATGAAATTGTCGTGGCATGCGTGAATCACGTGAGTCGTGAACAAAATCTGAAGCAACTCTCGTGAATTGGACTGAAACAAATATGTCGTGCGTGAGCGAGCGTGAGAAATAAAATCAGTTCATGAACGTGTGTAAACATTTCTGCAAAATCACGCTCACGAAAAAAAATTAAGATTTAATTCTTAGTCGTATGTTAACTAAAATTAATTTAGCTGTCGAACTATAATCTATTCATGAATTTTGTAACCTTTGCTCATTCCCGGTTGAATCTTGTGAATTTGTCGTGAGCGTGAGTCTTTAAACGTAGTTCGTGCTTGAGTAATAGTTTTCAGTTCGTGAATGTGCATGAGTGGGAGTGGATACCACACGTATCGTGCGTGAATAAATATTTTACGTAAGTGTGAGTGAAATTTCACTCACGCGCACACCTCTACTTTCTAGCATGCTTGTAGGAAGCATATTTATGATTATAGCTATTTGAGTGAGTTTGGATACAAAATCGAAATGCCCGTCAATAGAATTTCTGCAATGAAAATCTTAATTGAATTATGAAAAATATAAAAATATTATTAAAAAATATTTTTTTTAAACTCAAACAAATATAATTAGTGTCAATTAATTTAACAATTGGATTTAATTTAATTAATTAATTTTGAATTGATAGAAATGGTAATAGCAATAACAAATATTATCATTTCTGTGATTGATGAAATTTCAATTAAAATTTAATTGCATAAATAAATTTTTGTGATAGAAAACAAAAAATATTTTTTCTCTGTAGGGTACTCTATTGTCTAACTGTTTCCCACTTGTTTGTATAAAACCTTCAAGTGTCTTCGTGATTATCGAAGCCTTGATTTGAAAATGAAATCAAAAGTAATTCAAATTAACATTCTATTTTAATTTGAGACTTAGAGGTAGACTTCCACGAAAAACAGTTTTGGTAGTTTTGTCAATAATCAAAAAACAATTGCGTAATCACAAAAAACAAGGCACATAAGTCACGGTTTTTACTTCATACGAAACGAAATGCAGTCAATTATCGACATGCTTCTCAATCAATGAAAACAAAAGCGTTAACTTTAAGTAAACTTAAAAAAGAAACAAAAAATTTTATTATGATTTTTTTTTATCATAAATAATTCATAAACATAGCTCAATCCCCTTTGTTTTATGGAAGAAAGTAGTCCTTTGCTGGCCAAGGGATGTTAGTATAGTATATGCTTTAATACCACTTAAACTAACACCTTGTTTCTCTTCCCTTTTATATTTTTTTGCGTCAAAGAGTGTGATAAAATAACACAGAACAATTCACCCCTCCAGCACTACGGTCCTTCATAAACGATGATTATTTTTATTGAATTGTCGTAAAACAGAAAAATACTACAAAAAGCTAAGACCAAAGTAAATTGGAAGGCTAGAGAAGGTAGCCAACTATTCAGCCATACAACCATCCAACCATAAGGACAATGATTGCAAGAAAGTGCAAATGAAGCATATGTGTTACTCTAGGGATTGCTTCGATGGTGTTGATGCCTTGTGACCATGGGGGTCAGCAGTTCTATTTATTTCATATTCTTCTCATATTAATGGACGAACTTGGAACTTTTGGCTCGAGTCCAAAACTCTGGGAACACAGTTGTGCTAACAACCTGTAAAGAGAATACTAGATGTGTTAGTGGTGGTGGTGGTCGGAGAGTGGAATGTTTTGATACCGTTAAGCTGCTGGGCGTTTGCAATAATAACAATAATCGTAATAATCATAAGAAACTCATATGACCGGAGGCATGAGAAGAAAAATTCATAAATTTTTTATGGTTTTTTTCGAGCATTTTTTTCATGCTCAATTTTTATGGAGGGGGAAATTTCATCTTTATTTGTGGGCTGTTTTAGGTCAAAATCATAAAAAAACGCCATCCTTTAATTGAATTAAACCAAAAGGAAGATTTAAGATTTGAAACTGACTATGGTATATGTACACAACAATGGTATGAAATCTGGGGGAAATTTATTACAATCATAGGAGATTAAAATGCAGGTGCATACACTGAAAAAAATATTGTCGTGAGGTCAAATATTTCATGTCTTTAAAATACGAATGCAAATTTTGCTTAGCATAGAAGGCGCATTTCTCTAATATAAAGTTTTTTTCCTTGTCCAAAAGTATATAAACCTTTCAATGAAGTCGTATTGTCCCTACAACTAAGTGATTTGACTTACAAATGGGTATCATAACATGAAATAAAAAACTGTTGGGCTAAGGTCAACTTGACTTTAATAATTCAGAAAAATTCTTTAAAATTAATGAAATTGTCTTTAAATTTGTTGTCTTTTTACATCTTGACAACAAAGCAAAAAATCGTTCAAATACACGTTTTTCAACACTTTATTTTAAATATATATTTTTTTTTAATTGAAACATAGCGTAATTTCTACTGGAAGTAGAGTCTGAATTTGGAAAATAAAGTTGTCGTTAACTCGTTTTTAAAGGACTTTGATAGCATATGTTATAAAGAAAAAAAAAAAATGAAAAAAACGAAAAATTAAAATGTGTTTCCTAGAAGCAAGTACACAAAACCCACATTTAAAAGAGAATTGTGTCTTAAAAGCATCCTTACTTGTATTCTCCGCTTCTTTGGCTCGGAATCAATACCAAAATTTTTAGAGTAAAGACAAAATCTTTGGAACCGGGCTTGGTTTTTTTTTCAGTATAGCTACGAGTTTGGTTCATTAAGAACATAGCCTGATGCAAGTGTAGTATATGAGCTTTTTTGTGTAGTAAAATTCTTGTAAACGTTTACTGCAAACATTTTGTGCAGATCGGAGTCATATTTTATGCATTTAATTACGGGTATTTCTTACAGAAAGCCTTCTCATAGGGAGCCACCGCGGTGCAATGGTTAGCATGCCCGCCTTGCATGCAAAAGGTCGTGGGTTGTATTCCTGCTTCAATCGAACACAAAAAAGTTTTTCAGCGATGGATTATCCCACCTCAGTAATGCTGGTGACATTTCTGAGTGTTCTGAACTTCTCTAAGTTGTTTCACTGCAATGTGGAACGCCGTTCGGACTCGGCTATAAAAAAAGAGGTTTCTTGTCATTGAGCTTAAAGTGGAATCGGGCAGTACTCAGTGATAAGGAAGAAGTTCACCACTGTGGTATCACAATGGGCTGAATAGTCTAAGTGAGCCTGATACATCGGGCTGCTAACTAAACTAACCTTATACACACAAAAAAATAAAATATGAATTTGTACATAAATGTGTACATTTTTGAAAATGTATGGTCTCTTTCATGAAATAGATGTATTTTTTTATTCGTAAATACTTGTTATTAAATTAAGCAATTTTTAATAATACGCATGGGTTCTTCCATAAAATTAATGAAACTTTATATAATATATCCAAAAATACTGGTTTTCTCTTAGCATGAGAGAGCCACAACATAGAGTTACTCTCACATGTACACAATACAAGCATACAATACAGTGTGGTCAGGTGATTTTTGATTCTTCCCCCCAAATCTTAAGAAAAAAACCACTAAATTGGTCTAGACTTTTTTCAAAAACCCCCAAAAAATTTAAGAATGTTAATAAGCCAAAAAGGTGTCCAAAATTTCGTTAAAAAATCCTGCAGTGATACACTTTACAAATTAAATTTAACACAAATATATATACTGAAAGATTTTTTTTCTGAAGAACAAAATTTCTTTTGAAGTAAATAAAAATCAGTAGATAACGTCATTATACCACTATTCACAAATTAGGGTTTATTTGTCTAAAATTTCGTTCATGAGGAAAGTAATTTTTCTATGGGTATAATAATAAAATGTATATCAATATAAAGGGCAGACAAAACAATATAATTCAATGTATAAATCTTTCAAATCAAATTAATTAAAATAACGGCTTATAAAATATAAATAATATAAATAATAGAAATAAAAAATAAACAAAAAATAAAGTTCAGTAAATATATACATTATTCGCCAAAATTGTAGGCGTGGAATTATGAGACCAATAATTTAATGTTACAATACCATTTCTTAATTTGTTTTTAATTGTATCAAATATTAAAAATGCCCCTTCAACAGATGCGTTTAAAACAGAATGTCATTGCTTAACATACTTGCTTGTATTTAAGAACATGGGTTGACTTCCCTCATTTTTTTTTTCAAAATTCATGCCAGAATTGTTCTAAATTTTGTTGAGAATTGCTCCACTTTATAGGGTCTAAAATAATTTTTTACCCCCAAAAATCCCCCCAAATAAATGTTACCCCTAAAAATCGTCCTAAACGTGTAAAAAACCCCTAAATTTGGGGGGAAAACCCCCAACCTGGCAACACTGATACAATACAAGACAAAAACCAAAAATAGCGTTTTTGAAGGCAACACGTGGCTTTGCTGTGTTCGGTTTTTTCAGTTCAGTTTGAGTCGCCGTCGCGATTCGAAGATTATTTATTGCTGAAAAAGGTTGACGAAATAAAACAATTTTATTAATTAACTGGAAGCATTGGTGCTCATATTTATAAGTAATAAAAAATATTATAAAATGTTTTTTACTTGCAGGACTTAAATGCGGTTTTTAATAAATGGGTTCATACATTTTGACCAATTACAAATTAGGGAAAAACCGAAAAGAATAAAGAAAAGAAGAGCTATATTTAATGCATGACATTTTTAATATATATTATGTAAAAATACATATTTTTCAATGTCGAAAATTATGTATACTTCATTTAAATATAATATTACAAATTTCATTAATATTATGTATACATTCGTAGTCAATGAAAACCTGTATTTTTTAATTTATAAATTTTTTTCATACAATTTATGAATTCCGTGGTTGGAAATTTTTGGGAACACTATTCATAAAATAAATGAATTATTTTTTTGTGTGTAGGAAGCCCACATTAGAAACATCCGTAAGTAAGTTTTTGCCTACCGACTTCCATTATTGTGGTTAGGTATTGTGATACCACAAGTGATGAATTTCTCTCCTATCAATGAGATCTTCCCGATTCTCTGTTTAGCTCAATGACAAGGGAGTTCATTTGGCTCCGTAAGGTGCTTCCATACACCGAAAAAATCCGTAGTTAAACTAATTTTCCCCTTTTTACGTATGTCTCAAACATTTTTGAATTCAACGTGGATATAAAGTTGTAATTACGTGAGTTTAGTTAAAAAGTACAACAGGACATTAAGTACACTTAAGTTACATTTTCGCACGACGTAGTTCATTCTTGCTATAAAACAGTTTACTTTTTTTCTGCGTACATTTTTGTCATTTGAATCAATAAAAGATAATATTTTCGCTTAATTGAGTAACGCTTCGTGTCAGCTGCCCTGTACAATATGGTATGTAGGGCCAATATTTTTGCATATCCATAAGCACATATTGCTATATAAATTTAATACGATTTTTTTTAATAATAAATTAACCCGTATGAATATTTCTTCAAATTTATTATGCGTACCTTTGCATACATTGTTGTTATTAATTATGTTGGTCACGTAAAAAATACAATTTTTGGAAAAATGTTAATAATCCCAAAACAAAAAAAAGTTTCACTTCCTTTTAATTTGTATGTACTTGGTACTTTACTCATTGAATCTATCAATAAATTAAATTACTTCTTTAAAACTACTCGCTTAAGAAATTTTCTCTCTCTCCCTATCTCTCTCACGCACACAGCCACTTGAGTTGGGAAGAAATGTCTCTTTGTTGATTATTACTTGCATTCACAAGCATTCCCATATTTCATGGTGCATTTCATTAGGTTACCGCCATATTTTCTTATTGAATCGAATTTTTTTTTAGTTGTTTTTTATTTATTTTTCCATTTTCTTCATGTTTGCCTTTGCTATTTAAATATGGCCGCTATGTTGTTGATTTTCTATTATGGAAATAAGATGATTCAGTGGGTAAACCCATGTATGCTCGCTCCATGCATATTGAAAGAGTACAGTACATGGGTTTGAGGGAAATTTAAAGAAGAGAGAGCAATGCACAAAAAATTCAATATATTTATACATACAATTAAAGAAATGCGAAAAGTGGAAACCTTTAAAGCAAACAATGTTTTGTAAAAACAGCAAAACCTTTCGGTTGCACTACAAAACACATTTAACCGAGAAAAAAAAACTATTTACAAACTTTTAAATTTATCTCTTAAACAATTTTTTTTAATACACAAAAATTTTAATTTGTTCTAATCCACTATATGGTACTTACTTTTCAATTTGCTGCTGGTACTTTGCTCCCTGGTCCATGGTGGATCACCATGACTGGAAAAGTCTCTTAATTTCAAATAGCTTATGGTCAGTCTTATAATCGAAGCCTTATCCAATTGACTGGTTATAGCTGCGGGTAATGGTAACATTTTGGCCAATTCATAAAACTCGAAATTCTCTTTGCCTCGTCGTGAACGAGCTGCATCGCGGGATTTCTCTTTGCGTAATTCTAAAATTCTGTAAATGAATAAAAATAAGATTATTAGTAAGGGTAAAAAAGAATTAAACAATTAATTATAAATTAAATAAATAACAAATAGAGCCTCAATTTTTGGGCCATTTTTTCACTAGCTATTCCTTGAAATTACAAAAACCTATTTTTTCGTGTAAATATTCTAAGATTGTGCAAAACCAGCAGGATGTCTTGGCATAATCTTGTAAAGAAACTCCGTTAGGTTCACTATATTATCTTTTGGTTCTTCACAATAGATAGCCCAGCAGGAGATTCACTTTATGAGTCCTTTGACTTCAGTAGAATCGAGACAGCTGTACATGTGGAATATTATATCATATAATATCAATCATTTACTTGTTGTGAAGGAGAGCATCCTTGTGTTCTCTCAAAAAGATAATAGTATGTCATAATGATATTAAGATTACAGTTAAATATGAAGAGGCGTTTTGTATTGTTTTCTTGAAAGTACTCATAAAAATGATCAAGGACATTATTGTGTGTTTTTTTTTTTTTTTTTTTTTTTTTTTTTTTTAATTTTCTATGGTTTTTGGTATGACTTTGTATTCATTCAATTTCGAGGTCATAAATCGTTTTCACTTTCAATTGATATTGTTTTGTTTTTAGAAGTCCTTTAAGTGCGATCTATAACAAGGTGGTGTTTGCAGGACCTTTAAAGGTAGTTTATATACGGGTAATTTAAAGTAGAATGTTTACCATATAATAAAATACAAATATAGAAGAAGGAAATATTTATTATTATTAGTTTTAAATATGTAACAATGTTATTTAAATCGATTTAAAAATTAATTTCGGAAAGCAAATATAACATATATTTGCATAAATAACTCGAAAAACATTCGTCTCTTTTAGTTCTAAAAATTTCCCTCAAAAATGTTCAAGACCTCTGAACAAATAATAGACGTTATTCCATATATATATAACAGATGTTGCCTTGGTGATTTTCAAAATCCATTTGCATTTTTTACTGTAATATATATTCTTTTGTCATATTTATATTATTTTTAAAATAAAAATCCAAAACGTCAACCACAATTTTAAAATAATTAGAAAACTAAATTAAAATACAACAGAGTTTTTTTTTTTATTTTATGGCTATTACTACAGAAGTTTGAACTTGGTTTAATTTATATATACTAGGAAACTCCTTGGTGAGTCTTTCTGAACAACGAATGAAATGCATATTAAATTCCCAAGCAGGATTTGCTTTAAATTCCATACCAAAATCTTCTCATTATTATCCCATGCCCAATAGATTCCTTTGAACTATTTCCTGCTTAACACCTCTTAATTTTCTTTCGCTGATACATAATGCCGATGATGTTAATATGGATTTTCATTTCATCACATTTAGTTTAGTTAAGTGAAATGAAGATCTCCTCATAATACCTTGATCGATTGAAGAGGACCCATCTATTTTGTGTCTTCGAAGTCTGCACCACACACAATGAAATGTAAGAAAGACTAATTGCTGGCAATTAATTTTGACGAAGACATGTCAGCAAAAGGTCATTCAGTTAAAGCAAGTGTTCATTTTAAATTTGTGAGATACCTTAAACGACTATGACATATTCTCACATTAATTTTAACGAAAGATTTCTATTATTCTCCACAGAAATCTTGAATTTGAAGCTATTGTTTATTGGGGAAAATGAGTTATTACCATATATGTGTAACAAATTAATAAAAGACTTATATTGAAAAGAGAGACTTTTTTATGGAAAAAGACGGTTTATTGTAAAGATTTTCGAAATTAAGATGTGGGAAACTTTGCATGTGGATATGATGAGATACAAGGTAAAAGGTAAATTGATGTCTATGATAGTCTTTAAAGCAACCACTTTGAATCTTCATGAATCCTTGTACATGACGTCAGTACAGGGAATTTCTATCGCAAAAATTTTGTTTTCTTGCCAAACATAAAATCGTTGTCGAAATCAGATTCAGATTGCTTTCTAACCATTATTTGGAAAACAACAGGATTGCAACAAACATGTTACATGTTCACCGTTCAAAAATAATATTTTGCTCTGGGAGGTGATCATACTCCTTCTCACGGTGTACGTATGTAATGCAACAAAGTAAAGCGCTTTTTTTCATTTTATTGTTCTAGAGCAAAATACGCTGCGAAATGCACCAGGCGCGAAGTCCAATTGTTTGAGATCCGGAGATTTTGGTGGTCATTTTGCGTTAGAAATGAAGCGAGGAACCACCTGGTTGAGGAATATGATCACCCCAAACTTATTTTAAGAGCAAAATGTTAGTTTTAGATGGAGGACATGAAACATGTTTGTCCCAAAAATATACATGGTTGACGGAATCAGATACATAATTTCTGAGAAAATAAAATGGTTGCGACACACATGTTACCCCGTCCAAAAATAACATTTTGTTCTTGAAACATGTTTGAGGTAATCATATGCGTTCTATGGGTGTGCGGCATAGATTTTGATCAAAAATGGCCTTGGTAGGAGAAACAAAAGATTTATTCACATTTAAATGCTGAACGGCTCTTATAGGCGCTTGTGTTTTTTCCGCCAAATATAAAGCAAAAACGCTATCACGCTTGAATTCCATCACTAATAACCCAGCAAAAAAATTTGGAAGTTCTTCCAAAGGCGCAACTTTAAAAGCACTTCCAGAAGATGCACTCCCAGGAAGTTCTTTTAATTCCATTTTTTATATCTTGGTTTTTCATACTTTTAATGGGTAATTTTAACTTTTTTTGTTTCAAATAGGTTAAAAACATGGTAAGAATTCATAAAATGGTAGAAATCATTTAAATTTTGTCGAAAAAAATGCTAAATCCTATCTGAAAAAATTGTCAATTTTTGAAAATATTTGAGGTCAAACGTTTCCCACAAGCGTTAGAATCCATTAAAAATTTTAAAAAATTATAAAAATAATTTTTTGACAAAATATCACAGACTTTTTTAATTTACATCCAAAACATTGAATTCGGATCACACCTAAAGAAGTGATGCAAATTCAGTGCAACGGCTGTTGAAATGAAGGACTTCCATCCTATGACAAGCCCATGTTAAATTCATCGCTTCTGCGTCAATTTTGCTCCACTTCCGGATCCATAAAGAACATTTTCATTACTTTTTTGGCGACGCTTTTTTTGCTGGGAACTTTATATCTGAATGTAATAGATCAAAATGCTTTTATAAGCTTGAAAACAGCAAAAGTATGGTCACTGGAACACGCCTGTCAGCTGTTTGGCGAACGAAACGAAAGCAACATAAAGTTGGTTGCAATACAAATCAGCGACACTGTACATAGAATTGTATATCTTGGTGCAATATTAAAATTGTGTCATAAAAAATATCCATCACATTTTCTCAATAAAAATTTTGATTAAATTTGATAAAATAAAAACAATCATTTTAAAGTTTGATTTGTTCCCTTAACCCTTAATGGACACTGTATCTTTTAAGATACAACCAGGAAAAAAAAATCTTACGTCTTAAAATTTTTGTCAAATTCTACGAAATAAAGTTTGCTGCATTTAAAACATCATAACGCAGTTTTCCTGGAAATCAATAGTACTTCGGTGTAATCTGAAACCAAAATTGAAAAACAGTTTTTTTTCTACAAATTGGAAGGTAATTAATATTTACCAGAGATAAGAGTAATGTTGATAAAAAAATCTGTGTAAGGTAAAAATATAACTATTATCTGTTCAATACTAAAATCAAATTGTTTATTTTTAAAAAAAACTTAGTTTAATGCTTATTCATATTCATTGGAAATAATGAACATTTGCTTTTCATACTTTTCATACAATTACTTTCCAAAGTAATTTGTTGAAAGCCCCTTTTTTTGCTGGATAATAACAATAAGTGTTTTTCTCTGAATGTACATCGTTTAATGCTAAATTAAACCACGTTACATTAATCAAAATATTTAATGAAATTAAAATGCCAAATAATGATGTTACTTTCCTCTTCTTATCAATTGATGACAATTAAGCCAATTAAAACATTAAATTTTTATATTAAATAAAATGCTGCTGTTATCATAAAAACTCAATCGAATTTTTATTTTAAAAATTAGGACAGTAGATGATAGAAAAAAAGTATTTATAGCTTACAACTGATTTCTCTTGTATTGTAATGTGAGAAAACACAAAAGTTTTAAAATGTTTGACATCAAAAACTACAAGGCTTTAAATGTAAGACAAGTTAACAAGATTTTACCGCCATTGATAAAAAACACACAACAGCATACGATAGTAAAAACTGAATAGGGTTAAGCAAAAAAAAAACCCACGAAAATAGACCATCATAATAAACGGTCAAAAGGAGCATGACTGAAGAAGAAAACGAAAAAAAACACCGACACGCTGAACATTAGCATGTGGTTAAATTCATTTCATCATAGCGCAAAAAGTCAGCCACAAAGAGATAAACTGCTACTTGATTACTTTTGTTGACGGTTTTTGTAGATCTTCTTAGCTTTGTTTGTTATATTTCTTTATTTTGATCTTAAGTAAAAAAAAAATAAATACAACGAAATCGTTTGGGATTTACCGGCGTTTTTTTTGTTTAAGGTTTTCATTTCATTTAAAACGAAATTTGTCTTGAACTTCTTAGGATGATGATAGTGACAATGTATCCACATATATGGCTGCTGTATGTCTTATAATTTTTATATAAATAGTATGGACACAGGGAATTTTTTTTGTTTTGATTTCCGAATACAATAAAAAAAATTGTATACTCAGAAAAAATATAGGAATAACGGAAATTATAATATCTATTATTAAAGCCAACTAAATCATAATCGATTCAATAAAAAATTTAATTAGTTCCATTAAGTAGCATGATAGATTTTGACCTTAATATAGTTTAAATTGTATGTCATAAAATTTAGGTTGCAAAATCTTTCATTTCACATTTTTGGCATGTAAAAGACCCATTTTTTGCTCATTTCCTAAGAAAAAAAGAATTTTAAAGCAATCGGGCATACATTTAATGTTTAAATTTTTGTCAGTGCATACATTTCGTTTTAAGCCAAGTTTCAGTTTGTCAGTCTGCCCTATTCCCATGGTTGTTGTAACATCACCATAGATGCATATCATTTGCAGTATCTTGATAACTTTATAAGAAAGCCGATGCTAGGTTGTTTACACAGAATCCCTTCTTCTTAAGTATTTTCATGGACCCGTTTTTGGCCAGCTTTTGATTGTTCACTTTGTTTTAGAGCAATCGTTGTTTTTTTGTCCCGTGCTTAGGTTTTTGTTTGTTTGTTTTTTTTTTTTTATTATTAGTTTTATAGTTTTAAACGTTGGGCTTATTGAGATATATATTTCGTTTTTCCTAAGAATATATTGTTTTTTTTTTTCATTAAAGTAAATCTAATTAATCTTCTACTCGTAATTTTTTCTTCCCTTTTGTGTTTCAGTTGTTCATCAACTGTTTTAAACATTTTTGGGGGTTTCGTTTAAGTCATAAAAATATTTGTGTATAATTATCTTTTATATCCCAAAATATTTTTTTTTTGGAAATGTTTATGTGATGATGATATACCCCAAACAAAAAAATGCCAAGTTTGGAGCCAGTTTGGCACGGGCCAAAAGTTGAAGTCATCTTATTATGTTCATTAAAAAGAAGAAGATATAAAGCAAAGTCGTTAAATGATTTTCATAAGCATTTAAAATTAAAAATGGAATTCCTTTTGAGTGTTGGTGTCATACATGCGAAATCTAGCAGGCTTCGATTTTCAAGAGAAATTTCAAACATATTGATTTCTTCTAATGCAATGAAACAGACCAAAATTGCATTGCTTACTTGTATATCATATGTAGAAACATGAAAAGAATTGCCATTGATGTTGTTATTATTTATAAGAAAAAAACAAAACAGATTTGTGGAAAGGATATACTTCAATGCCTCACATACTTCATAATTGAATTTTAATTTATGAAGTATGTGAGGCATTGAAGTATATCCTTGCCACAAATCTGTTTTTGTTTTCTGTTTTGCGAAACCAGAATAGGGGGGATAAATTTTATAATAAGTCTTACGGCCATTTTCATGTAGCTCCGTTAGCCTTTAATTGCCAGTTAAATTAAAGTAAATTGTAAATATCTTCTCTCCGGTTAACTTTAACTGAAAAAAAAAAATTATCTGCAAAGTTCTTAAATGGTATATGGAATATATAGACATTAAAGCATATATCTCCGTAGAAGGTATACATTTTCATTAGCTAACGAAACACTAACGGAACTTCATGAAAATGCGGTTTACAATATTTTTTTATCCGTTACCTATATGTCGTAGAAGTAATTTTACTAAGGTGAATGCTATACAACGCAAAGAAAAAACAAGTAAGGAAAGTCTAAAGTCGGGCGGGCCGACTATATTATACCCTGCACCACTTTGTAGATCTAAATTTTCGATACCATATCACATCCGTCAAATGTGTTGGGGGCTATATATAAAGGTTTGTCCCAAATACGTACATTTAAATATCACTCGATCTGGACAGAATTTGATAGACTTTTACAAAATCTATAGACTCAAAATATATGCACTAGGGTAGAACACAATGTTAAAGGGTGATACGGTCAAAATTTGGTCAAGGGAAAACGCGTGTAAATCGATGAAATCGTTTATTTAAAAAATCAAATTAAATTTCTTTTTCAAGTTCAATTAGTATAAAATTCAGGAAAAATATTCAGTTAGGCTTTCGCTTTTCCAAATCCGAATTGCCGGGCCTCACGCTTGACACCTGCCATCAGATTTTGTACAGCCACCTTGTCCACCTTCTTCGCCGCAGAAAGCCAGTTTGCCTTGAACTGCTGCTCGTCCTTAGCAGTTTTTTTTGGTCTTCTTTAGGTTCCGCTTGACAATAGCCCAGTATTTCTCAATTGGGCGGAGCTCTGGCGTGTTGGGAGGGTTCTTGTCCTTGGGAACCACCTGCACGTTGTTGGCGACGTACCACTCCATGGCCTTTTTACCGTAATGGCAAGATGCCAAATCCGGCCAAAACATTACGGAACAACCGTGTTTCTTCAGGAAAGGCAGCAGACGTTTATTCAAACACTCTTTCACGTAAATTTCTTGGTTGACAGTCCCGGAAGCTATGAAAATGCTGCTTTTCAAGCCACAGGTACAGATGGCTTGCCAAACCAGATATTTCTTTGCGAACTTTGACAGTTTTATGTGCTTGAAAATATCTGCTACCTTTCCTCTTCCTTTTGCCGTATAAAACCCTGTCCCGGAAGCTGCGTGTAGTCGGCTTTGACGTAGGTTTCGTCGTCCATTACCACGCAGTAAAACTTCGTCAGCATCGTCGTGTACAGCCTCCGGGATCGCGCTTTGGCCGTCATATGTTGTTTATCATCGCGATTTGGAGTCGCTACCTTCTTGTAAGTCGATAGTCCGGCTCGTTTTTTGGCTCGATGCACGGTTGTAGACGATACACCCAGCTTATTTGCGGCATCTCGGAGAGAGAGGTTAGGGTTCCGCTTGAAACTACCGGCAACTCTCTTTGTCGTCTCAGCGGCTTCCGGTTTTCGATTTCCCCCCTATCCAGACTTCCTGGCTGTCGACAAACGTTCCCCAAACACTTTAATTACATTTGTAACGGTTGATTTGGCAACTTTTAGCGATTTTGCCAGATTTGCGTGAGAGTAGCTCGGATTTTCGTGATGCGCGAGCAAAATTTTGATACGCTGCTCTTCTTGCTTGGACGGCATTTTGACAACTGAAAAGTGAATTCCAAAATCAAAATAGGAGCAACATTCTACACACACACGCCTTCAAAATGAGGGGTGTTCAGGTTTTTTAAATGCAAAATTGAAAGAAATATGTCAAGTTTATATTGACCAAATTTTGACCGTATCACCCTTTATATCTAAATCTGAACCGATTTCAGCCAAATTTGGCATGTATAGCTACAATGCTAATTCTACTCCCTGTGCAAAATTTCAATTAAATCGGAGTAAAAGATTGGCCACTGTGGTCATATGAGTGTAAATCGGGCGAACGATATATATGGGAGCTATATCTAAATGTGAACCGATTTCAATAAAATTTGGCGCACTTGACTACACTACTAATTGTACTCCCAGTGCAAAATTTCAACTAAATTGGGGTAAAAGTCTGGCTTCTGGGACCGTATTAGTCCATATCGGGCGAAAGATATATATGGGAGCTATATCTAAATCTGAACCGATTTCAATAAAATTTGGCACACTTGACTATAGTATTAATTGTTCTTCTTGTGCAAAATTTTAAGCAAATTAGGTTAAAACTCTGGCTTCTGGGGCCATATAAGTCCATATCGGGCGAAATATATATATGGGAGCTATATCTAAATCTGAACCGATTTCTTCCAAAATCAATAGGGATCTATTTTGAGCCAAAACACATACTTGTGCCAAATTTGAAGTCGATTGGACTAAAACTGCGACCTAGACTTTGATTACAAAAATGTGTTCACCGACAGACGGACATCGCTATATCGACTCAAGAGCCCACCCTGAGCATTTTTGCCAAAGACACCATGTGTCTATCTCGTCTCCTTCTGGGTGTTGCAAACATATGAACTAACTTATAATACCCTGTTCCACGGTGTGGCGCAGGGTATAATAATAAAATTCAACTACAAGCAAAAAATTTTTTTCCAATAAAAATAAGTTAAATTTAGCGTTAGTTTAACTACGGAAATTTTTTTCTATGTGTGGATACCGTTTTTGGAAAACACTCCTCTCATGACGTTAAATATCCAATATGAACTAAAAGTGTTTCTGGTTTGAATGTGGCGAGGAATCCTTTTTTGATTTCTGTCAAATATTTGCTCAGTTTGACCGTACCGTAAGACATTTTAATAATATGAGGGGAAATATGAATATCAAATGCAAAAAGTGAATAATATGCAGAAAAATAATTTTCTTTAAAATTGAGCCAACGAAATTTTTTCATTTCCATAACAAACATTTTTCATTGGATCAATAAGCATTCATTAATAGTTATTTGATAAAGAAATCATTACAATAACGAAAAGTTGCATTGTTTTGTTGGTCCAATTTTAATCAAAAAAAAAAAACGTTAATGTTATGAAGCTTTTTCTATCAGTGTATTATGGAATATATGGTGACTAAAACCATACATTTTACATTGACTATCTGCAGCAGCGATGACAATGTAAATTAATTTTAGAAAATTGTAACTTAATTAAATTTTTTAATTAAATTTTATTATAAAAATTATTATAAAAGAAAAAAACAACTAAATATTTGCCAACAAATTCAAGAAAATTGCTTAAATATAATTTACTAAAAATATTTTTGTT
This sequence comes from Haematobia irritans, assembly GCF_050003625.1. NCBI lineage: Eukaryota > Metazoa > Arthropoda > Insecta > Diptera > Muscidae > Haematobia > Haematobia irritans. The sequence goes on along the minus strand of NC_134400.1, from coordinate 152,832,350 downwards.
TGTTGGAGAACATTTCGTATTTTAAAGGAAAATTGGAATTCGTGAGTGGAGAAATATCCTTAGCGCCACACAAAGTTAAAGATTGACGCATTTTTAGTAAAATTTACAAATTTTAGGAGATTCTGAACTATGATGTGGGAAATATGACTTTAACAAATCTTTATGCTTCATTTGTGTATAATTTTTTTTGTCTCTTTTTTAATTTAATTTAACTATCGTACACAAATTAAATTATTAAAGGGAAGAAAATATGAGAAATATTGGCGAAATTTTATTGAAGGCATAATAATTTCAATGAGTTCCGATAAAGTTAAATTGGTTTTGAATTGAATGGATTTTACCGTACACCCTGTCTGAAAATTGCTATTTATAATTTAATTATTTAATCAGTTGAAAGTTAAAATGGGGCACTATGGGATTAAATTTCCATACGGTTTGATCCAAACTGGATACTAATTCATAGTGTCTATCCAAAGGACCTGGAACTTATCATTCCGCAAAGATTAGCTAATCACTATAGTATTTTTCTGGCTGTAATATTAACAATTGCTTTTTAACTTTTCTTATTATTTCTATGAAGTTCTTTGATCGCAGCATGAGAATTTAATTTAAAGCAGAACCAAAACGAAAACTCAATTTTGTCTCTAAGACAAATTTCTTAATATTTAAGCGGCTTTGTGGTGATTTTCCGCTTGATTTCCTGTTTACATTCAAGCGAAATATTCGCACCTAAATATCAACGGTATGTATTAAATGGTTCATTGATTTTGGTTTTGAGAATGTAATCCTCTCCAGTAATCTGATTATTTGTGTATAAACAAAAATGCAAACCAAGAAGATTAGAGCAATTGAAAGTGAAAACAACAATGCAACCAAAAGGGAGGTTTTAGGAAAAACACGAAAATTTCCGCAAAGACAAAAAGCAACACAAAACAGGTAATGAAAGTCAAAACTGTAACTCAATACAAGTAAATGAAATTATTTAATTATAAAACAATTAGAATTGAACACATGTCATAGTAGAAGCGAAAAATTTTTTAATGCAATACCATGAAGAAAAGTTGGCAAATTTTTGAAATTTCATGGTTGTCTAGTCGAAATTTTATAACCTAAAAAAAATTATCTTGTTTTTATTTTTAACTACTCTAATTTGACAAATGTCGTTTTTTTTTGCATTTGTCATTTCAGACGGATGTTGGCAATTTGTCCATTCCATTCACCATTTGAATAAGGTGAAGAAAACAAAAACTCAAAAATTTTACACTATTAGCAAAAGTATTGACAGCCAATTTGTTAACGATTGATTTGCTTCGAAACTCAGTTCACCCATTGGAAGGTTCGATGTTGGCAATGTTGAATGGTGGTTGATGTGCAGAATGTTTTGCTACAAAGAAGATTAATTATTCCTGTCTAAAGATGAAGATGACGATGATGACAATGGGACAAATACTAAACCTAAATATGTTTTACAAATAACATAGACTGCGTTGAAGGATTGTCTCACACATCTTGGGAAACAAATTGAAGTTTTATTTAGAATTTTTTGCCATGTATTTACATGGATGTTGTGACAAGTGTAGCATAAATAATTGTTGTAGTAAATTACAAAGGAGTTAGAGGGCACAGGCAATGTTTATCAGAAAATTATTAACATTTTGTGGACTAAACAAGTGAGGAAAGTCTAAAGTCGGGCGGGGCCGACTATATTATACCCTGCACCACTTTGTAGATCTAAATTTTTGATACCATATCACATCCGTTAAATGTGTTGCGACCAATATATAAAGGTTTGTCCCAAATACATACATTTAAATATCACTCGATCTAGACAGAATTTGACTTCTACAAAATCTATAGACTCAAAATTTAAGTCGGCTAATGGTGGAACACAATGTTAGTAAAAAAAAATATGGGAAACATTGAAATCTGAAGCAATTTTAAGGAAACTTCGCAAAAGTTTATCGATATATATATATATATGTATTAGAAGTTTAGGAAAATTAGAGTAATTTTTACAACTTTTCGACTAAGCAGTGGCGATTTAACAAGCAAAATGTTGGTATTTTGACCATTTTTGTCGAAATCAGAAAAACATATATATGGGAGCTATATCTAAATCTGAACCGATGTCAACCAAATTTGTCGCGCATAGCTACAATGCTAATTCTACTCCCTGTGCAAAATTTCAACTAAATCGGAGCAAAAAATTGGCCTCTGTGGTCATTTGAGTGTAAATCGGGCGAAAGCTATATATGGGAGCTATATGTAAATCTGAACCGATTTGGATGATATTTTGCAAATTTTTCGAGACACATAAAATATTCGGATGTACGGAATTTAAGGAAGATCGGTTGATATACACGCCAAAATCAATAGGGATCGTCTTTGAGCCGAAACAGGACCCTATACCAAATTTTAGGACAATCGGACTAAAACTGCGAGCTGTACTTTGCACACAAAAATACATCAACAGACAGACAGACGGACAGACAGACAGACGGACATCGCTAAATCGACTCAGAATTTAATTCTTAGACGATCGGTATACTAAACGATGGGTCTCAGACTTTTCTTTCTTGGCGGTACATACAAATGCACAAACTTATTATACCCTGTACCACAGTAGTGGTGAAGGGTATAAAAAATAAACTTGGTGATTTAGGTTTAGCCTGCTCAAAAATAAATTTGGTCGATATCTGTTATAAAGTACTCCGTAAAGCGATGTCCTTTGTATTTGATTGTTTTTTGCCCAGTGATTGATTTCTTTTAATTTTGCAAACCATAAAAATCAAATAGGGCCTATTCAGGAGAATGCGGCAGATTCGGCCGGCGTTTCCATTGAGAATTTGGAAAAAGTAGAACAAACATGTCTTTCTAAATCAAAAAATCTATCTATATTGGCATAACACGAGAAAAAGATGTCACAAAACCATAAAAATTTTAACATTTAATGGTACAATCAAAAAGGGTCCACAAAGGTATCCTAGCATGAAGAAAGTGGTAAAATTCCCATAATGACAATGCAGAAGGGGCAGCAGGTTGTAGCTCAATTTAATCAAATTTGAGCGTGCCAAGACACGAGGTGTAAGATTGGTATTTCACTAAATTTGGGCAGATCCAACTTCATTATACACTAAACACAATAACGCCTGTTGTCCGTTAAGTACCCAGCAAAAAAAGCGTCGTAAAAAAAGCAATGAAAATTTTCTTTTTGGATCCTGAAGTGGTGCAAAATTGACGCAGAAGCGATTAATTTACCATGGGCTTGTCATAGGACGGAAGTCCTCCATTTCAACAGCCGTTGCACTGAATTTGCATCACTTCTTTAGGTGTGATCCGAATTCAATGTTTTGGATGTCAAAAAAAAAAATTCTGCGATATTTTGTCAAATAAATAATTTTTATATATTTTTTTTATAATTTTTAATGGATTCTAACGCTTGTCGGAAACGTTTGACCTCAAATATTTTCAAAAATTCACAATTTTTTCAGACTGGATTTAGCATTTTTTTCGACAAAATTTAAATGATTTGTACCATTTTATTAATTCTTACTCTGTTTTTAACCAATTTGAAACAAAAAAAGTTAAAATTACCCATTAAAAGTATGAAAAACCCAAGTTATAAAAAATTGAATTAAAAGAACTTCCTGGGTAGTTAAAATAAAGAACATCATTGGGACTACATCTTCTGGAAGCGCTTTTAAAGTTGTGCCTTTGGAAGAACTTCCAAATTTTTTTTGCTGGGTACTTAATCTCAGCGCAAGAGTATTGGAAGGGCAATTTACTGCAGTATAGAACATTCTCATAAACTAATGTTATCGAGCATGTTAAAATAACTTGTCGCAGTTTTCACCGCGACACCAGACACTTTTACAATGATGGAAAAAGGATGATAGACCGAACTGGTACGCATTTGGTTCAATAATATAAACAATGAGTTAAAATTGAATTAGAAGTAACCTTTTGGACTTCGAAGTTTCGTAGAATTATGGAATAAAACGCTTCATCTGTTCTGAGAATTGCTTACCTAATATATTTCGCAAAGAAATTTAATAATTAAAATAAATATTCCAGTTTTTAATTTATAAAACCTTAAATCAAATCAAGGCGATCCCCGAAAATATTTCGATAATAAAGCAACAGCGTATTTGCCTCGGAATTAATTACTATATTTTTTAAAATGAAGAACAAAATCTTTTGATGCAAAAATATGTTGGTGATGGGTTTTCTGTCTATGGAAGGAATAAAATATTTTTTTTTTAAATGAAGAACAAAATCTTTTGATACAAAAAATTTTGGTGACATTTTTTTCCGAATTATGGGAAGATTATTTTTTTCAAAATCTTTTTTGAGTGAGAAAAATATTATTAAAGTATTTTTCTAACATGAGGTTAGAAAAATACTTTAATAATAATTTTCTATCGATACCACAAAAGTCATAAACATTTTTTTTCTTTGTAATATGACTTGACCTCCAACATACGAATTGTATTCTTTTAATGAAAGAAATTACTGTTTTTTTGTCGATTAAGCTGAGTACTATGTTCAGTTTTCAATCTGAAAACCAGCTTGTTTTCGCGGTTACTTTTTTTAATTAACTAATTTAGAAATATATCATTATTTGCAATCAATTCCTTGGCTCTTTTCCATCCATTATTTGGCAAGACTCGATCAAAATATAATGGTCTTCATAAATATATTTGTACTTTTAATTTAGTGTTTTGGTGAAAAAGCCGAACATAGTACTCATCTTTAAGTAAAAAGGACTCATCAATATCAAGTTATTTATATTCCCTTTTCTTAATAATATTTTAATTTTATTGGTGATTTAGATTACTAACCCTGGTTCCAATGGTTGCGGTTGATGTTGACCCTGATGATGATGATGGTGTTGATTTGGCATTTTATTATAAGGCACAGCGCATAAATCTTGTGTTGGCACAAGCCATGAATGTGTAAAGGGCCCAGCACCCACCGCCGGCATACCCAATGAACCCATGGGGGCCATATGGCTACCGGGATGACCGGGAGTTTGTTGACGTTGATAGCCAGCATAATCCATGGCAACAGCTTGATAGGGTAACATGATCCAAAACGTAAAGATATAGGATTTTTAGGGATTATCTTGAGGTAGTAAACGTTGGGTATGGGACAGGAAGTTTATGTGGTTTTCGTTTTCTTTTGTTAAAATAGGAGAGTGATTAAACACTGCTCTATTTGTGTTGTGTTTCAAGTAAAATTTAACATTTTTCTTAAATTTTTTGTTATTGTGGCATATATCTAAGTAGAAAATATTTGGAATAAAAATTTATTTTGGAATTTTCTATTTAAGGTCGTTCACTTTCACTTTGAGTTATTCACTTTTTTTTTTGAGCCAAGAATTTATTTGTAGTTGTTGAATTGCCGGCTCTTCCTCTCCTTGTTTAGGATAAGGTATATGGCTATATTTTTGAAGGTTATTTTTATTAAACTTATCAAAATTCAAATTGCACTGTGTCGTCAATCGAACGTGTGTTACGTTTCTAGAATTAACCTCGGCCCATAAAATTTATCAGAGATTACAAATAAAGTTCACACGCGTCCGTCTGTCCGTTCACTCGAAACGGAAGTAGCCACCGAAAAATCCAATTCACTGTTTTAGCCTTTTCTTGTATTAACTGGCTGCCTGATTGTTTGGGTTGTTGCGGCTGATCACGTTAAACGCGTTACGTTTTTTCGATGCTGCTTTTGTTGTGTTACATTGGGAACATTTGTTGCTGCACAAAAATATTTAACGGATTTGGCACGTAATAGACGTTATTGAACTAAAGTCCAGCATCCGATTGATGTTACAACACTATACTGGTCCACAAAAAAACCAATATCGCACGGTTCACAGTGATGATGACGATGGATGGCTGGCTGGCTGCCTGGTTGGTGATGATGATGAAACTCACTCACTGATTATTTTACGAAGGAAGGAAGACATGTACACGCACTCACGATTTCAAAACGCGCACTCACGTTGAGGGGGCGGGTAATTATGTTATGCTACTTTGGCGACTGGTTAATAGTAAGTAACTATGTGTGTATGTGGGCTAAGGAGGTAGATACCGATAGGTGGTTAGGAATATGCCCCCTCTCTGAGCAATAAACTCCGACCAACTATGTTAAGAATGAAGAAACATGGAGAGTGTATCAGCCTTGTTGGTTTAGGTTAATACGAAAACTGTATAAAAATTCAGCACGAATCTTCTTCCTTTACGTTTGGCTATGACTGTGTGCGTGAGACTAGTACTTTTGTATCGGGGGGGGTTATTCGTTCCAACAAGTAATGCCAATCGACTTCGTAATACGAGCGTCGTACGTCCGTTGTTGGCAACGAGTACGTGCAGAATAATTCGAAAAGCCCACGTTCACGTCACAAACAAAACAAAAACCAAAGTGGAATTGAAGATGTCTCACACATACAGACGCAAGAAAAAAACAAAAAAAAAAACAGAACCATAATAACAAACGCACACAAAATTGTTGGCGACAGAGGCAATAGCCCATTTAGACATACTTTCGCACACACAAACGCACAGATAGAAACATCAGCAACGACCATGATTCTATGACAAAATTCCCAACCAAAAGATTTGCCATAAAAACAACAACACCAACAAGTAAATACCCTTCTTTTAACAGCTAGCGTGACTCTCTAGCTGTGCCACAATATTCATCATACGCACTCATATACCATAGTTGGTGTATGGCTACAACTCCTCTCCTTGTGTAATACAAAGACTTCTTCCCCTTTCTAAAGACTACTACACCACACACTTATTGCTAGCACAAGAGAGTAGAGGCAGCAATAGTAGCAGAGAAATGAAATTTGTGTATTTCTTCTGGGGGTGACATTGTTGACTCGGCATGCACAACACGAACAGTTACAAAAGCAACAACAACAACAGCAGTACAAGCCACTCTTAGTAAAGAAAAAACAAACGATAAGTAGAAAAAATATCCCATTGCTACACACATACATGTATAAACGAATAAACTCTCGCATCTCATGTACAAAGCCAGAAGCAGGAGTAAACGACCAACGAACGTGCAGTGATAACAAAACTCGGTAACCTCTCTCACACACACACATGAACTGTATATAACAACAAACTCTAGGCTGGTTGTATTCTAGTCATTGATAGTGTTGTTGTTATTGTTGCCAGGATTTCGTTACACACACTGAGCCAAAATGTACTCACCATTGCTTTGTTAGTGGTGGTTGGTTGTTGTGCACCTGACTTACCATTTGGTCATGTACTTGTCGCACCAGTAGCATTTTAAGCAGTATCACGCTCGCACATTACTCTTTAGACGTGAACATTCAAAAAGTCACACTCATGCTGAGCCAATACCAACACACACACAAGTAAAAACTCATCCATATAGGCTATTGTCTCCTGTTTTTTATGTTTTTGTTTTAAGGAAAAGAAATATACGCATGAGACTCAAACACGTAGTAATACTCTCATTTTACTCGGAAAGAGTTCTTTCTCATACAGAGTATGTACGACTGTATTTGAGTTGTGTGTATGTTCGGACAAATGTGTTGCAATTGAAGACACTTAGTCAGTGGCGATTTGTAATGGCCTTTTCGTTGCTTCTAGAACAGTGCTTCCCAACCCAATTTGCTTTACGCCCCCCCAAATATTTTTGGATATTGCTGTGCCCCCCCCCCCCCAGTTTCTTCTAAAAACAAGTTTCCTTTAAAAAAATGTTTACCCAAAGAAACAGAAAAATATGTATAAAAACAAAAGGGTTTTAATTTCAATTTCAAACAAAAAAATAACAAAAACAAAAGTTCTTTTAATTTCAATTCAAGTAAAAAATATAAAATTATTTAAGATGGATAATATTATTACAATTAATTAGTAATAAAAATGTAATTCAAGGACTAAAAAGGAACATAAATAGTCATGAACTAGATATGTTGAGATCAGGTTTACTAAAATAACATATATAATGCGAATTTTTGATTCGCTATTAATACTTTCAATTAACAATAACAATTTTAATGTATATAAAAGTGTGACCACTTAGTGGGAAATTTGGCAATTTTTCTGTTCATTAACTAGTTTTTTAACATTTGGTGACAGTACTGATAAAGCACATCTCAAATCATTTTCAACATTAAGGCAAGACCGATATTTTGACTTTATATTTAAAAGTGTTGAAAAACTTTTTTCGCATAGATAGGTTGACGAAAATTGTATCAAAACTTTTAACATGTGTGAAGACAAAAGTGGATACAAGTTCCGATATTTTAGCCAGAAATTTTCAGTTGTTAATATATCAAAATCATCTTTTGCGATTGAATCGTTTTTCAAATCAATAGCTTCTTCCTGGATATCCTCAGGTAGTACCATAACGTCCAGAAGAAAGGGATTACGAAACAGTTTGTTCTGCCAACAATCAGTGGTCATATCTGGAAAATATCTATTGAATTCACCCAAAAGTGCATCCAAATGCAATAGAATTCCGTCCAAATTTCTATTTTCAATATCCTCAGAATCTAATATATCGTTTAACCGAGGAAAAGATGTATATTTAGGGAAAGGCGATAAAATTCGTTTTTTCCACAATTTTATTTTTTCCATAAATGAATTTATGGAGTCAAGTGCTGTTAAAATATTTGTAGTTTCTCCTTGGAGTTTTAAGTTTAGGTTATTTAAAATTTCAAAAAAATCGGCTAGGTAAGCCAAGAAAATAATGGTATTTTTGTTTGTGAAACAATCATAAAGTTTTTCATTTTTGGTACTTAACAAGAAAATTTCTACTTCATTTTTTAATTCATATAGTCTTCCCAGCATATTTCCCTTTGAAAGCCAGCGTACCTGGGTATGAAACAATAAATTTTTGTGGTCAGCGTTTAAATCCAGACATAAAGTTTCAAAAAGACGCGTTCGTAGGGCACTGCATTTAATAAAATTGACAACTTCTATGGCACAATTTAGGGAACTTCTTAATTCGTCAGGCAATGTTCTGGCGGCTAAGGCTTGTCTGTGGATAACGCAATGAGTGAATATGATGTTATTGTTTTTTTGCTTGGCGTAATGAATAAATCCAGATTTGCATCCCGTCATTGAAGGAGCACCATCAGTACATATGCCGGCAATCTTTCCCCAAGGTATATCATTGGCATCCAAGAAATCCGAAAGCGCTTTGAAAATATCTTCTCCCTTTGATGTAGTTGTTAGAGGTTTAGAGAAAAGTAGCTCCTCACATATAGAATCCTCTTTGATATATCTGCAGTAAAACAACAACTGACAGGAGCAAGATACATCTGTTGTTTCATCACACTGCAGTGCAATTAATGGCGAGTCCTTGATGTGTTGAATTAATTGGGACTTGACATCACTAGCCATTTCATCAATACGTCTTTTTACTGTATTGTTCGAAAGTGGAATTTTTGAAAGTTGTCTCACTGCATTGTTGTCCAGCATTTTACTTGCAGCTGCTATTATGCTCGGTTTTATAACCAATTCACCAATCGTGTGGGGTTTTTTGTTCCTGGCTATTATCCATGAAATTTCAAAAGATGCTTCTAATGCTTTTTCAGCCTCCAGATTAAACACAGACGTAGAATTTATCTTCATATTTCTTAATGTCGACAACCTTGCTTCAAAGAAAGCAGGAGGTTTGTCTTCGTATTCTGGATGCAAAGATGACAAATGCCTTTTTAATCGTATTGGTCTCATTGCATCGTTAGACAAAATTTTGTGACAAATAACACATTGAGGCAAATTTTCATTGTTTTTTGCAACACAAGAAAAACCAAATTTAATATATTCTGTATTGTAAAGCCGTATTTTGTTCTTTGATGTCATATTGGAATGTAATTAAGTCATTAATTCGACAATATTTAATACGCGCAACAAAACCAAAAAACATATGATCGTGTGCATAGAGATGGCAAATTTAAACAGTGATAAGTAAAAGGTAGATAGGTACTAAACCGTTGCAAATAAAGGTAGTAAACAAGTAATAATGGAAAACCTACAACAAGCAATGCATGTAACTTCTACTTTTTCACGTTGGTTATAAATTAACATTTCGAAACATTTTATACTTTATTTTGTAGTATATTATTAATGTTTCGTCGAACCCATAAGTTTGTGTTGTTTTAACAAATTGAATGATACAAAACCTGCTCAACTAGAAATGACGTTGCGCCCCCACAGCAACCTCGTGGCGCCCCCCTAGGGGGGCGCGCCCCCCCATTTGGGAAGCGCTGTTCTAGAATGCAAATGAATGAGGCCTTAAAATCCATATGGTGGGAAAATATCTAAGTTATTTTGCTGCACATAAATTTTGAGTATAATGGAAAATCAATGAAGTGGCCTACCTTAATAAAAGTGGATCACATGTTTCATTTGTAATCGTATGAAATGGACCGACAGTTTTGGACTTAGACAATGCATTGACAATTATTTCGAAAGAAAAACGCATAGTAAAGAATGTGTATTTTGTAAATTGGGGACAAAAGGGAGTTTATAGTCGAAATTGGATAAAATTAGATGTTGGCCAAAACCGACTACTCGACATTAAAGACAAAGGGAACCACGGTGGGCCAATGGTTACCATGTCCGGCTTGCAAACTAAAGCGTTCAGTTATGACCGAATACAACAACAAATATTTAAGCGGACACTATCGAGAGGTGTCCAGGTATGAGCGGTTAATTGCAATGCGTTAATATAGCAAACGTCCCCATACAACTGTCCATTTTTGGGAGGTGTCCGGGTTTCCGAGTGTCCAAGGTTTCACTGTACTTTTTGTGATAAACGCTGATTCTTTTACAGGATGTGAAAACAATTTCATAAGGACTAACTCAACATTTTTGTCGATTTCCGGCCATTAAAGCACATGCAACCCATACATATTTGGTGATGAAAGTTTGAACTTTTTGAAAGAAATAAAAAAACTGCAAGAAAAGAACAATGTTTGCGATACCCGTTTTCCAAACGTTGTTTTTCTTTGCGTGTGGAAGCAAATATTTGATTTTATAAATTTTTCAAATTTTCGTCTAGATAAAAATCGTCGCATAAAAATCGAACGCATTTGTAAGCTAACTATCCACTCGACCATGTGACACTTATTCTCATCGTGCGAAAATTGAACGAATATTGTACTCCACTTTGTGTTATTAAAGCAAGGAAGAAGTAGAGACCTGGTATAATTTTTAACCATACTTGGTTAAAAAATGTCATTGGGCTGTGGAAAATTTCGAAAAAATAATAACATTTTTAAAGAGTTCAGTTCTGTGATAATAGTGTAAGGGGTTTCGCTGCAATAATTTTACTTATTATTAATTATTATTAAAATATGTGTCGTGATGTCCAGTTTTATTTTAATTAATAAGAAGTCGTAAATATTGGAATATTGGAAATATTGGCTACTGAGCACATCAAACCATTTACCACATTAGTTTAATACTCGAACCAAACGCGTATACGACAAATAACAAATAAAAAGAAATTAAGAGCACGAAATAAATTTCCATAAAGGGGAAATGTAATGTTTTTTGTTGTTGCCTAAAATTTAACATTGTTTCATTAAGAAAATTAAATTTTTCATTTAAAAAATAACAATTAAAAACAACTAAAAGATTACAAACATGTATTAAACTAATCTGGTAAATGCAACATTTGGTATGACGCAAGTCAATCTCCCATCTTCCTCAAATCTATAATCTTTGGTTTGAACAACTATAATAGAAAACAAGTAAGGAAAGTCTAAAGTCGGGCGGGACGTACTATATTATACCCTGCACCACTGTGTAGATCTAAATGCAATTAGGCAGAAAAGATTGTTTTTTGAGTTAGTCTTTATGCAATTGTTTTTGCATCCTGGAAAAGAATAAACGTTTATCACAAAAAGTATATGCTTTTCTTGCAAATAAACTTCCTTTTTTTGTTTGTCTAAAATTTTGTTTGGGAGGAAAGAATTATTTTTTTCGTGTAGCCGAATCTCTCTTCAAACCAGCGGGTTTTGTACAAAAATGTAAAACGCTTCGGCTTTGGTCAATCGTCCTCATCATGTCGAAGGCCGATTTTTTCGAAAATCGATTTCCGGTCGAGTTGTAGTACAAATTATTGATGGCATCCCAAATGAAAATAAAAGCTGTGAACATTTCAAATATCAAAGTCGTGCAATTTCCACGTGATTTAATGTGCACTGAAAAAAATATTGACCTAATATGAAACCTTATACAACCTTAATGTAAAGACTCGCAATTTACCCAATATCAGGGACAATAAAATTCGTAAACATTCCTTTAAAAATTGCTTTCTTTGAATTTTAGGACAGAAATCATTGAAACCCAAACTCAATTTAAAAATAGAATTGCGTCTCAAATGAATACTTATTGCAATCCTTCGCTTCTCTGGCTAGAATTCAAAATCATTATTGTAAAGACAATATATTTAGAGCCGCGCAAGCTTTTCTATATCCTTCATCAAGAAAGTGGGGTTCAAAATTACAAAAAGAATTTCTTAAAATTTACAGATTTTTGTTTTTTTTTTTTTATTTCAGCTTAAAACCATGCATTGACTAATCTACAAGTGTAGCTTAACCAACAGAGGAAAAAAATGTTTGTCAACTTTATTTGGACAAAGCCCTATAGATGGCAAGATGGTTGGATGGACGCACGTTTCGGAATTACCACATCCCTCATCATCAACCTCTACTTGCAGCAAAACTATCAACCAATTATCAGAATAAAGTCAGGCAGTTTATTAAACCCAACAATGAACCACACTTGAACCTTCCGAAAAAAGGTTTTACATGATAGCCGGCTTATGCCGAAATAAATTCGTACAACCATATCTCTTTTCCGTTGCCACCATCAAATCATCGATTTTTATACCCTCCATCATAGGATGGGGGTATATTAACTTTGTCATTCCGTTTGTAACACATCGAAATATTGCTCTAAGACCCCATAAAGTACATATATTCTGGGTCGTGGTGAAATTCTGAGTCGATCTAAGCATGTCCGTCCGTCCGTCTGTTGAAATCACGCTAACTTCCGAACGAAACAAGCTATCGACTTGAAACTTGGCACAAGTAGTTGTTATCGATGTAGGTCGGACGGTATTGAAAATGGGCCATATCGGTCCACTTTTACTACGTATAGCCCCCATATAAAGGGACCCTCAGATTTGGCTTGTGGAGCCTCTAACAGAAGCATATTTCATCCGATCCGGCTGAAATTTGGTATATGGTGTTGGTATATGGTCTCTAACAACCATGCAAAAATTGGTCCACATCGGTCCATAATTATATATAGCCCCCATATAAACCGATCCCCAGATTTGGTTTGTGGAGCCTCTAAGAGAAGCATATTTCATCCGATCCGGCTGAAATTTGGTACATGGTGTTGGTATATGGTTTCTAACAACCTTGCAAAAATTGGTCCACATCGGTCCATAATTATATATAGACCCCATATAAACCGATCTCCAGATTTGGCTTGCGAAGCCTCAAAGAGAAGCAAATTGCATCCGATCCGGCTGAAATTTGGTACATGGTATTGGTATATGTCCTCTAACAACCGTGCAAAAATTGGTCCGCATAGGTCCATAATTATATATAGCGCCCATATAAACCGATCCTCAGATTTGGCTTGCGGAGCCTCAAAGAGAAGCAAATTTCATCCGATCCGCCTGAAATTTGGTACATGATATTGGTATATGGTCTCTAACAACCATGCAAAAATTGGTCCACATCGGTTCATAATTATATATAGCCCCCATATAAACCGATCCCCAGATTTGGCTTGCGAAGTCTCCAAGAAAAGCAAATTTCATCCAATCCGGTTGTAATTTGGAACATGGTGTTAGTATATGATCTTTAACAACCGTGCCAGAATTGGTTCATATCGGTCCATAATTATATATAGCCCCCATATAAAACGTTCTCCAGATTTGACCTCCGGAGCCTCTTGTATTATGCCGCACAGAGACAACCAAACAATGCATCGAATTTTCCGGTAGTCGCGAATTTAACAACCTTCCACATACTATACAAGAGTCTACAAGTCTTACTGTTTTCAAGGATAGCCTAAAGAATTATCTAAACTCTCTTACTGAAGACTTTCGACATAAGCCGGCTATCATGTAAAACCTTTTTTCGGAAGGTTCAAGTGTGGTTCATTGTTGGGTTTAATAAACTGCCTGAATTTATTCTGATAATTAGTTGACAGTTTTCCTGCAAGTAGAGGATGATGATGAGGAATGTGGTAATTCCGAAACGTGCGTCCATCCAACCATCTTGTCGTCTAAAGGGCTTTGCCCAAAAAAAAATTGACAAACATTCTTCTCCTCTGTTGGTTAAGCTACACTTGTAGTTTAGTCAATGCATGGTTTTAAGCTGAAATAAAAAAAAATCTGTAAATTTTAAGAAATTCTTTTTGTAATTTTGAATTCCGATTTCTTGATGAAGGATATAGAAAAACTTGCGCGGCTCTACATATATTGTCTTTACAATAATGATTTTGAATTCTAGCCAGAGAAGCGGGGATTGCAATAAGTATTCATTTGAGACGCAATTCTATTTTTAAATTGAGTTTGGGTTTCAATGATTTCTGTCCTAAATTCAAAGAAAGCAATTTTTAAAGGAATGCTTACGAAATTTATTGTCCCTGATATTGGGTAAATTGCGAGTCTACATTAAGGTTGTATAAGGTTTCATATTAGGTCAATATTTTTTTCAGTGCACATTAAATCACGTGGAAATTGCACGACTTTGATATTTGAAATGTTCACAGCTTTTATTTTCATTTGGGATGCCATCAATAATTTGTACTACAACTCGACCGGAAATCGATTTTCGAAAAAATCGGCCTTCGACATGATGAGGACGATTGACCAAAGCCGAAGCGTTTTACATTTTTGTACAAAACCCGCTGGTTTCAAGAGAGATTCGGCTACACGAAAAAAATAATTCTTTCCTCCCAAACGAAATTTTAGACAAACAAAAAACGTTTCTCATTTGCTTTTCCCTGTAAGGGAAGTTTATTTGGAAGAAAAGTATATACTTTTTGTGATAACGTTTATTCTTTTCCAGAATGCAAAAACAATTTCATAAAGACTAACTCAAAAAACAATCTTTTCTGCCTAATTGCATTTTCCCTCACATCTTTCTCACTTCCACGAGTTTTTTAGTTTTTATCACCTTTTCTGTAATACAAACAATGTAGAAGAAATTATTCGATTTTATAAATTTTTAAAATTTTACCTTTCGCCTGCACGGAGAAACGAACCGCATCAATAGACACAAACAATGTAGAATAAATTATTCGATTTTATATTTTTTTTAAATTTTACCTTTCGCCTGCACGGAGAATCGAACCGCATTAATAGACAATTATCCATATTAGTTATATTTATATAGCATAGCTTGCGGCGTCCACGAGCCGATTAAATAAACTTTATTTAACAGAAACATACATTTAGTTGGGCACCATGGAACAGTGGTTGCTACGTCCGCCTTGCATACCAAGGGTCGTGGGTTCGATCCCTGCTTCGACCGAACACCAAAAGTTTTTTTTTTTTGTTTTTTTTACATATATTCCAGATATGTTCGGAAGATTCCGAAAAGATGTTCAACATTACATACTACTATATTAAATTTTTACTATGAACTGGAAAATGTGTCTTATTAAAGACTTAAAGTCAGAAAAGAACAGTGCTTGATATAAACGAAATGGACTGTGTTGTTAGTTCAAAAATTTTTTTTTTTATTGAAAAAAAAAACTTTGTAACAAACGATTTTTTTGGTGATAAAAGTTTAAAATTTTCGAAGCAATTCAAAAAAACTCTAACAAAAGAAAAACGTTTTCCAAACGTTTTTTTTTCTTTGCGTGTAGTTTTAACATAATTTTGATTTTAAAAATTTACATTTTCACATATATAAGTAAGGTTGATTTTTGATTTTTAATGCAGTATGAAACTTTTGACATCAAATGTTTTCAAAAATTCGCAATTTTTCTAGAAGTAGTTTTTCGAAAAAATTTACATAAATGTGTACTATTTTATTAATTCTTAATCTGTTTTAACCTATTTGAAATAAAAAAGTTCAAATTTCCCGTTAAATATATGAGTAAGTTGATTTGTAAAAAATTGAATTAACCGCACTAAAAAAAACATGTCTTTACTCTAATGATTTTGGAATAGATTCCGAGCCAAAGAAGCGGAGTGTTGAAGTAAGGATACATTTAACCCTGGACAGTCATCCTTCGTCAAAATGACGACTCTTAATTTTAATTTCGACGTAAAGCTTGTTTTGGTCGATTGGAAAATGATAAATTGTAGTTATACACGCAAAAAAATAATTCTTTCCTCCCAAACGAAATTTTAGACAAACAAAGTTCGTTTCTCACTTGCTTTTCGCTGTAAGGAAGTGTATTTGGAAGAAAAGTATATACTTTTTGTGATAAACGTTTATTCTTTTCCAGGATGTAAAAACAATTTCATAAAGACTAGCTCAACAAAAAAAAAACATTATTTTCTTGCTAATTGCATTGTCCCTCACATCTTTCTCACATCCACGAGGATTTTTAGTTCTTAACACCTTTTCCTGTAATACCAACAATGTAGAAGAAATTATACGATTTTATAAATTTTTAAAATTGTTTTTACATTTCGCCTGGACGGAGAATCGAACCGCGGACCATGCACATTGTAAGCCAACACACTAACCACTGAGCTATGTACCTGTTATGGTCATCAATAGATAAATATTCATATAAGTTATATTTATATAGCATAGCTTGCGGCGCCCACGAACCGAATAAACAAAGTTTATTTAACAGAAACAAACATTTAGTTTGGCACCGTGGAGCAGTGGTAGCTACGTCCGACTCTCATGCCAAGGGTCGTGGGTTCGATCCCTGCTTCGGCCAAAGTTTTTTTTTTTTGCTTTTGTTTTTTTTTTTACATATATTCCAGATATATTCGGAAGATTCCGAAAAAATGTTCAACATTACATTGTAGTATATTAAATTTTGAACTGTAAAATGTGTCTTATTAAAGACCTAAAGTCAGAAAAGAACAGTGTTTGATATAAACGAAATGGACTGTGTTGTTATTTCAAAAATAACTTTTTTTATTGAAAAAATAAAAATTTTGTAACAAACGAATTTTTTTGGTGATAAAAGTTTAAAATTTTCGAAGCAATTTAAAAAACTCTTTCGGTACACGTTTTCCAAACGTTTTTTTTTCTTTGCGTGTACTTATTCAACCATTATATGAATTTTTGTTTGTTATTAATTTAAAATGAACTGAGTAACAAACCTAACTAAATTTTGGTTATAATTTTTGTTCACGATGCAATTTATAGGGCTTTGAAATAAGCCATAGTCAAAATGACGAAAGGTGACGTTAGTGTTAAGAAACAATTTTCTTTTAAATTTGAGTTTGAGCGTTCTCGATTCTAGGAAACAAATTTTAGTTCATTAGTTTATTCAGCTTTTTCTGCATGTGCTAGCAAAGTCCTATAAAAACTTGTTAACGAAAACTGCAATTTCAAGTAGAAATTATGCTATTTTTCAAGTAAAAAATGTCTTTAAAATAAAGGGTGATACGGTCAACATTTGGTCAAGGGAAAACGCGTGTAAGTCGGTGAAATCGTTTATTTAAAAAATCAAATTAAATTTCTTTTTCAAGTTCAATCAGGAAATTCAGGAAAATATTCAGTTAGGCTTTCGCTTTTCCAAATCCGAATTGCCGGGCCTCACGCTTGACACCTGCCATCAGATTTTGTACAGCCATCTTGTCCACCTTCTTCGCCGCAATAGCCCAGTATTTCTCAATTGGGCGGAGCTCTGGCGTGTTGGGAGGGTTCTTGTCCTTGGGAACCACCTGCACGTTGTTGGCGGCGTATCACTCCATGGCCTTTTTACCGTAATGGAAAGATGCCAAATCCGGCCAAAACTGTACGGAACAACCGTGTTTCTTCAGGAAAGGCAGCAGACATTTATTCAAACACTCTTTCACGTAAATTTCTTGGTTGACAGTCCCGGAAGGTATGAAAATGCTGCTTTTCAAGCCACAGGTACAGATGGCTTGCCAAACCAGATATTTCTTTGCGAACTTTGACAGTTTTATGTGCTTGAAAATATCTGCTACCTTTCCCCTTCCTTTTGCCGTAGCTGGAAGCTGCTTGTAGTCGGCTTTGACGTAGGTTTCGTCGTCCATTACACGCAGTCAAACTTCGTCAGCATCGTCGTGTACAGCCTCCGGGATCGCGCTTTGGCCGTCGTATTTTGTTTATCATCGCGATTTGGAGTCACTACCTTCTTGTAAGTCGATAGTCCGGCTCGTTTTTTGGCTCGATGCACGGGTGTAGACGATACACCCAGCTTATTTGCGGCATCTCGGAGAGAGAGGTTAGGGTTTCGCTTGAAACTAGCGGCAACTCTCTTTGTCGTCTCAGTGGCTTCCGGTTTTCGATTTCCCCCCGAACCAGATTTCCTGGCTGTCGACAAACGTTCTCCAAACACCTTAATTACATTTGTAACGGTTGATTTGGCAACTTTTAGCGATTTTGCCAGTTTTGCGTGCGAGTGGCTCGGATTTTCGCGATGCGCGAGCAAAATTTTGATACGCTGATCTTCTTGCTTGGACGGCATTTTGACAACTGAAGAGTGAATTCCAAAATCAAAATAGGAGCAACATTCTACACACACACACCTTCAAAATGAGGGGTGTTCAGGTTTTTTTAAGTGCAAAATTGAAAGAAATACGTCAAGTTTATATTGACCAAATTTTGACCGTATCACCCTTTAAAATATTGAAAGACATCTCCCATTTTTGTACCCTTTTTTTGTTTTGTTTTCAAGATGCAAAAACACAATAAATGTAAACACAATTTCATTTTAAAGAAATTTTCACAATTATTAAAGACAAGTTGACCTTACTCAAACAAAATTTTCTTTCATGTAAAGATACCCAGATTTAAGTCAGACCACTTAATTATAGGGACGATTTTAATGAAAAGTTTATCAACTTCTGGACAAGGGAAAAAACTTTATATCAGAGAAATGCGGCTTCCATACTAAACAAAATTCGTATATCAAGGACATGAAATCTTTGGCCTCACGACAGTATTTTTCTCAGTGTGTATGGTTAAAATGAAAAAGGAGGACATTTTTGGAAGTGCTTTAGAACAACTTTCTGCCTTTAGAACAATTTCCAAATTGTTTTGCTAGGGTATGAAACATAATACGAATTTATTTAGTTTTTTTGAAAGCTTATTTCTTCAAGAAATCAATAAATATAATATTTTAAGTTTTACTCGGTTTTGCTTACATGTGCTTTTTTAGTAGCATAAATAAAAAGCGTTTTTAGTAATTGTAAAACAAAAATTATATATGACATTTTAGTTCCAATCAATACTGTTTGAAATGCGTAAACTAACATGGGTTGATAATAAAATTCACTCTCGGTGAACTCCCATATACATCAGACAAAATTTACTATGACTACTTGTAACTTGCTACACTGGCAGTTGCAGGCCAACCTTTTATATTTCATATTGAACTAACACTTACACGTTTTGTGCAAGGAGATTAGTATATAAAAATAATAACAAAACATTTATTTGTATATTTCAATGTACGCTCTCGTTCCATGTGTATGAGAGGTTGCGTACGCAAATGGGCGGGACGTGACTGTTATGTGGTGTTGTTTTTGGTTTTGTTCGAGTGTATGTTCACAGTGTACATGAAGCAATCACATCGAACAATTCGCACGAATCGGAATCGACGTAGAACGCATACATAATGAGCACACATACAATCACGATTGAGTACCATAGGAAATTACGGAGAGTGGGTCAAAAGGCACACACACACGGGCACGTACATTACGTTGCTCCCACACGGTGAGGGTATTCTCATACTCAGTGTTGTTTACTCTTTGGTATTTGCTTCCTCATTGTTGTGGCCAGTATTTTGTATGAGTTTTTGAGCAAAAGAGAGTATGAGAGAACATATCTGTTGAAAGAGAAATCCTGTATGAAGTGTATAACAAAGTTAAGTGAGCACCATCGCAATGGTAAACTGTGTATATTCGTTTGTCTGGCTATGGTATTGGGGACGTGTTAATGTCGCTTTTCCATTGCTGTTGTTGTATTGTGGGTAAAATGGTGAAACAAGTTTACCCTATGGTAAATTTACACTCTCTGTCTGTCTCATTCTCTCTTTCACAAGTTCACCTTTACCACGCCCGTACTGGCAATGAAACGAAGACTATTTGATATGCCTCATGTCGTTTTGTAGTTGTAGTCTTCCCATACAATCGCAGTCACGCTCTACAATTAGTTCGAATGCTTGATGTTGTTGTTCTCCTCTGCTCTTCATGCCTTAAGGGGATTTGTTTAGCCGGAGAATATTTGTCGATACAATTGTGTGTTCCATATAAATTTGTTGTTGGTATGGTGGCGCTGGCTATGGCTCTTGCTATCTTTATCTAATGGTAGCTTGATGTCTGGTTGAACCGTTATAAATGGAGGGGTATTGTATTTGATATGTGGCCTCACAGAGATGCCAGAGTAAAAGAATGTTGGCATTTGAATATGGATGTGGCAGTGGCGCGTCGTAGTTGAATATGGCTGTTGTTGTTGTTGTTGCCGTTGTGTTTTTATTTGTTTTAGTATGTATTGGTATGTGACCGAAATTTCAATTACCAATCGTAATGGTCTGTTGTTTCCTTCCATGAGACTTTTTATATTAAAGAGAGTATGTGTGTGTTTGTGTGTATATATGTGAGGCATAAACATACACAACTACTACATAATTCCCTCATTTGCATTCGGGCGTCTTTCTCATTGCCTGGCCTTTTTCATTTCCATAGCGTGGGAGTCATACTGACAAATTCCTTGGCTAAGTAGTCGTTTCTCGTTTCTTTCATGCTTTCCTCCTCACTCCAGTTTTTGCCTTCTACCCACCTGTCCAGCACGTCTTACCCCTTATTGTTTGCGTAGATGGTAAATTAATTTCGTAAAAATACCTGTAGTTGGAATTTTAATTTTGAAAGTTTTTCTTTATTCCATTCTTCGACTTTCTATCTGACAAAGACCGTCATTTATTTTCAATTTAGGCGATTTTTTTGTTTTTATGATTATTTAAATAAATTTTAACAAATTCCTCAGAAAATCGTAGTATTAATTCTATGCCATATATTGAGATACAAATTTGATATAGGCAAGCGTTTTTTTTAAAACGAAATTCGCTTTGGTCAGCAAGTAAATTTTGTAAAAGGTAAATAAAACTCGGTGGAGTATATTGGCTGCTAAAGAAAATATGTTGTACAAATAGGATTATCATGATTGAAATTGTTTAATTACAGTTTTAAGTATATATAAAAAATACTCGACTTTTTCTAATTTTACGGCATATTATTTTTTTATTAAAAATATCACAAATCTTAAATATTCTAATTGGTTATATGTTCTTGTTTATTGATAGGAACAGATTTGATCTCAATATTGGTCTAGATCTAATGTATTGGATATAATTGAATATAGCCCTATATGTAGATAAATCTGATGTTAGATCTAGTCATATATGGGATTATCTAGTTATCTGATCATATCGAATTAGATCCACCAATATTTTACATGGGTGTGTACTGAAAGTTATTAAAGTTTGTTAAAGTTGTTTTTTTTTAATTTGAAAGTAGGAAAATATTTATTTTTGTGTACCTGTTATAATTTATATTTTTAAACTGTCATTTATTTGTACATGTATAGCTTTGTTAATAAAGAAAGAAAATTCGATAAATTAGATCTGTATCCCAATTTTAATTTTATAGAGGCGAGTTTTAAAGCTACACTGAAAAAAATATTTACTGAATATTAAGGACAAATTTCTTTAAAATAATAAATTTTTAATTAAACTAAAGTTTATAATCTTTGCATCAAATATTTTTTTATCTATTTGAAATTTGAGTCTCTCCGTTAAAGATTTATGTTTTTCAACTAAAGCAAATTCTCTTAGATTTAAGATAAAACGCTTTAAATATAGCCTAAGGCTTAGTTGGAGGATTTAGCATATATGGTTTAAGTTTTTTTTTGGAATTAAAACAACATTTTTTACTTTGAGGTATCCGTTACAATTTGGATTTTTAAACTGGCATTTGTTTGTATGTGAATTGCTTTATTACTATACCGCGAAAAGTGAATGAAAATTCGATAAATGAGATCTGTATCCTAATTTTAATTTTATTGATCCTAGATTTAAAGCGGGATATGTCGCTAAATTTACTTTAATGAAGCCGCATCATTGGCTCGGAATCAATACCAAAATCCTTAAGGGCAGGTCAAAATCTTTGGATTCAACACGCAGAGAAGGAATATGATCACCTCAAACATGTTTCAAGAGCAAAATGTTATTTTTGTATGGTGACCATGTAACATGTTTGTCACTAAAATATTATTTTCTCGTCAAATATAACCTGCTTGCCGAAATCAGATACATGATTTCCGAGGAAATAACATGGTTGCGAAATAACATGGTTGCGATGGTGACATGGTTGGTTGGTGACCATGTACCACCCAAAAAAAAACATTTTGCTCTTAAAACATGCTTGAGGTGATCATATTCCTTCTCTGGGTGAAGTTTTGTTTTAAAGGAGCGACATCTTTGAATCGGAATCAATACCAAAAAACTTAAGGGAAGGTCCAAGCGAACATGAGTAAATTCTCTACATTTATGGCAGTGCCTGAGTTTTTAAAATTTTGTTTTGAGTGAGTATGTTATTTGATATTCCATTGTGCGTGTCCTAAAGTAAAACAGAAATTTTACTCATCTCCATTTCAAAATATCATTGTTAAATATTAGTGCGAAGAGGGCGAAAATTAAAACAAAAGAAAGTTTCATTTTATACATGACGCATTTCGTAGATATTATGAAAAGGAGCGTGTAGAAATGTACATGTACATTTAATTCATAATTGAAATGTATGCATTTTTAGTCGTTGAAAACCCTTAATCTGTTATTTTTTGACTTTTTTCATTTAATTTATGAATTCCATCAATGAATAATGTTTGCAAAACAATATTCATAAAATAAATGAATTGTTTTTTGTGCGTGAGTTCATAAATGGTGACTTATTATGTATGAATAATAAAGAGTTGGGGCGAAAATTAAAAAAAAAAGTTTGATTTATGTATGACGCTTTTCGTAAATATTTTATCAGTGTAGAAAGGAATGTATATTTCATTTGTAACATAAAATATTTCATAAATATTGTGTACACATTTGTAGCCATTCAAAGCAACTATTATTTCAATTTATGCATTTTCTTCATACTCTGGTAGAAGAAACTTAACGAAATGTGCAATTAAAATTGGGCCAATAAAACAAATTCGTTGATATAACGACTTGATTCGTTATTATAATGAATTTTGTCTTAAAATAAATGTTTCATTACATCAATGAACATTTTTCGTTATGTGTAAATTTAAGAATTTCATTATTGCAAAATTTCTGTGAACACTGTTAACAAAATAAAATAAATGATTTGTTTATACGGTAATGTTATAAGCTGTGACCAAAGAATTTGTTTGAGTTTTACATTCATCAAATGGATTTGAAATAGAAATTAAGCTCATGAGGTTAGCCAATTTAAATCTCTGAAAAAGAACTCTGACCATGATACGTGATCGATTTGTAACTTTCCTCTTGTTCCCATCGCTCTCTATTTCTCTTCCTGTCTCTATGGACAAGAACAACAAAATTATTACAAAAAAAAAAAAATTGTGAAATAATGATTTTCAATGTCAACACTGTTCGAAGGCAACAGGATGAGAGGTATGGAGTTTGGGATAGGCAATGCATGTATTTCTTGCATGCAGAGACACGAATTGACTCATGGCCGGACGTGAGGACGTTTGAAAACCACACGTCATAGTTTAAGTGAAAACATAGAATTTAAAAAAAGCAAAAAATATACGCAATATGGACACAACAAACGGCTATCGTCTCACCGTCACATATTACGCACTATGTGACTAACCGGATGAATATTTCTAAATGCTGCCGTTTATGATTTGCCTTTTTGGGGGGTGTTGGATATAAATCGAAGAAGAGGGTGAATTAAACAAAAAATAACAACAAGAAAAACACAACAATGAACCCGTGGCAACACAATACCCCACATATACATCGAAGCGGTATATTAAACGTGGTCAGGAATCAAAATAGCATCACCAGTTGGAAACAATACTCCATTGCAAAAGGTACCACCATCACATCAACGGATGAAACAAAAACGTCATCGAAGAATCAGGCAGGCAGGCACGCTGGCAAGCCACTTGGCCGGTGGTAGCACGTTCGTCAACATACCACATATTCACGTACCATGGCTTATTTAAAACGTTTTCGAGGCATACAAAACCCAATCTAGTATGGTTGGCAACGTCAACGCCATCAATGATGATGGCCAGAGCGACAGTGACTGCGGCGACGACTTCGACGTATATCTATTACAATTGGAGCTCCTTGAGTTTTTGGGGCACGTAAACAGTAACAACAGCAATCAACGGTTGGTTTGTTCAGACAACCGCCAGACATGGACAAACCGTCGTCAACGTCGTCATAATCGCAGCGTCGTGAAATGGATATAAAATCAGGTCCAATCACCCGAAGGAGAGTGACTAATAATTCGCATTTTGTAGGTCTTTAGTGGAAATCAATAATGCGGTGACTCTGTGAAAATAAGAGGCACCCATCGTAACTCTTGTAGGGGGGAGTGCACAAGATATGCTCACTCATAGATAATCAATTGGCACGAACACTTGACGTGCACCCCTTATTAGTCTGTGGCGCTCTGCACATTCGCACAGAATTTCCTATGAATTTCTATGTGGGGGGACTGGAAGGCAAATGTTTCTCTGCCTGTTATTTCTCAATCGAATTTATTTTGAGGTCTTTGTGTGATAAGTCCATTGAAAAGGGGAGATATGGAGCATGGTCACTTCACGTCCTCCCTTACATGTGAGAGTTGATTGGGTATACTAGCTTCGTGATTCCGTTTGAAACATATCGAAATATTGGTCTCAGACCCCATCAAATATTCATATTTAGGGTGAATATGGTGAAATTCTGCGTCGATCTAGCCATGTCCTTCTGTCCGACAATTGAAATAACGCAAACTTTTGAACAAAACAAGCTATCGGCTTGAAACGTGGCAATACACCGAAAGATATCTCTTCGTTAATTTTACAAAGAATTCTTTATTAACTATTCTTCGTGAATTCTTCATTATAACAACGAAATTTTCATTAATTTTCGTATATTTTACGAAGAACAATTTGCGAATATACGAAACATCTACGAACAATTCTACATTAAGTTTTCTTAGTAAAATGATCGTACTTTTAACGACAATTTCTTTAAATTTCATTACTTTTGTGAAAAAGTTTTTACGAGTTTATGAATATTTTATTTTTCGTTGAAATAACGAAGAAGTTTCATTGAAGTTGTAAAATTTCCGCTTGCGACATAAAATTGTCTTTGATAATGTGCTTGAATGTATTCCTTTATTCAATTTTTTAATTCATGTCTAAGCTACTTCTGATTTGGGTGATAGCATGCTATGCATAGAAGTGAAACAACCAAACTAAAAGTTATTCATACTAATTAAAAATTTTCAAAATTGTAGCTAGTCATTCGTTGATGCAGATAAAGCTTGGACCACGAAAACCAAGAATAGTTTGATGTTGTGAATGAGAGATGTAAATCTAGTAGAGTTTTGAATAAATACAATATAAAATATTTTTTGCATACCTTTTATCGGGGAGCTTAACTAAATTAAATTAAACAAGTATATACGGCCGTAAGTTCGGCCAGGCCGAATCTTATGTACCCTCCACCATGGATTGCGTAGAAACTTCTACGAAAGACTGTCATACACAATTGAATTACTTGGGTTGTGGTATCTTAAAACTTCTTAACGTGGTATATATTAGACAAAAAAGTTATGTATAGGTAAGTCTACAAATAATTACGAATCGACTTGGACTTTTGCACGGTACGTAGAGAGCCAGAATTAAAATATGGGGGTCGCTTATATGGGGCTATGTAGAATTATGAGCGTGATATGGACCAATTTTTGTATGATTGGGGATCGATTTATATGAGGGCTATATATAACTATAGATATGAACCTAGTTAGGCATGGTTGTTAACGGCCATATACTAGCACAATGTACCAAATTTCAACTGACTCGGATGAAATTTGCTCCTCCAAGAGGCTACAAAATCAAATCTCGGGATCGGTTTATATGGGGGCTATATATGATTATGGACAGATATGGACCACTTTTGACATGGTTGTTAAATATCATATACTACCACCACGTACCACAAATTTCAACCGAATCGGATGAATTTGGCTTCTCCGGAGGTCAAACCTGGGGATCGGTTTATATGGGGGCTATATATAATTATGGACTGATATGAACCAATTCCTGCATGGTTGTTGGATACCATATACTAACATCACGTACCAAATTTCAACCGAATCGGATGAATTTTGCTCTTCCAAGGGGCTCCGGAGGTCAAATCTGGGGATCGGTTTATATGGGGGCTATATATAATTATGGACCAATTTCGACCAATTTTTGCATGGGTGTTTGAGGCCATATATTAAGACCACATACCAAATTTCAACTGAATCAGATGAATTTTGGTCTTCCAAGAGGCTCCGGAGGTCAAATCTGGTGATCGGTTTATATGGGGGCTATATATAATTATGGACCGATGTGGACCAATTTTTGCATGGTTATTAGAGACCATATACTAACACCATGTACCAAATTTCAGCCGGATCGGATGAAATTTGCTTCTCTTATGTTAGAGGCTCCGCAAGCTAAATCGGGGGATCGGTTTATATGGGGGCTATATATATAATTATTGACCGATTTCGACCAATTTTTGCATGGGTGTTTGAGGCCATATATTAACATCACGTACCAAATTTCAACTGAATCAGATGAATTTTGGTCTTCCAAGAGGCTCCGGAGTTCAAATCTGGTGATCGGTTTATATGAGGGCTATATATAATTATGGACCAATGTGGAGCAATTTTTGGATGGTTTTTAGAGACCATATACTAACACTATGTACCAAATTTCAGCCGGATCGGATAAAATTTGCTTCTCTTAGAGCAATCGCAAGCCAAATTTGGGGGTCCGTTTATATGGGGGCTATACGTAAAAGTGGACCGATATGGCCCATTTGCAATACCATCCGACCTACACCAATAACAAGTACTTGTGCCAAGTTTCAAGTCGATAGCTTGTTTCATTCATCCTGATATACACGCAAAAAAAAATTTATTTGGAACCAAAGATTTTGAACTTAGCCTTAAATTGAGGACCAATAAAATTAAAATTAGGATACAGATCCCATTTATGGAATTCCCAATTTATAACAGATACTTCACCTATATAGACGGATATTCAGGATTGATTTCTGGGGCGTGTCTAGGCATAATTTCCACAATTGGTAGAATTCTACCATAAATGGTAGATTGTTTACTGTTTGGTAGATTGCACTATGGGGCAAATGACCGGATTATGCGGCAAAAGTCAGTTTTTCGACAGTTTAAATTGGAAAAACTGATACCGTTATTTTGTTTCAGACATCCCAGTAGCTCGAAATACAAAATATTAGGAACGTATGGCAACTCATTGCTTTTAAAACAAGCTGGCATAGTTGGCTGTTTTTAGATTGTTTAAATTTTGAATCGCTAGGCTATATCTAAATCGGAACCGATTTCTTCCAAAATCAATATTGCTTTATTCTGATCCAATACACATACGTGTGCAAAATTTAAAGTCAATTGGTCTAAAATTGCCACCTAGACATTGAATACAAAACCACAGTCTAGTGGAGGGTATAAATATAAACGGTTTCAGGGGGGATCGATCTGAAAATTTCTATGAGCTCTTTTGACGTTATGCACATGTGTTCCAAATTTTAAACCGATAAGTGCATTTTTGTAGTTTTTGCCTCAAAGGGGTACTTCACAAATTTTCTATAGAAACAAATTTTTGAGAAAATTTTCTATAGAAATAAAATTTTGAAAAATTTTGCTATAGAATAATGTTTTTTATACCCTAAACCACATAGTGGTTTGGGTATAATAAGTTTGATCGGCCAAAAAATGTGCCTACCAGAAATATTGATTTTAGACCCTATAAAATATATACCGATCGACTCAGAATCACCTCCTGAGTCGATCTAGCGCTTGGTGTCCGTCCGTCCGTCCGTCTGTCTGTCCATGTATTTGTTGTTCACAGGATTCCGGTCGCAATTATTAACCGATTTTAATGAAATTTGGTACAGGGAGTTTTTTGGGAACAAGGTCGAACGCTATTGAATTTGGAAGAAATCGGATCAAATTTAGATATAGCTCCCATATATATGTATCGCCCGATTTCGATAAATGGGGTCACGTTGCGTTTGTTTTCAAACGGATCGTCACCAAATTTGGCAAAAAGTAATCTTTTTCATCGTTCTTCAAGTCTGCAAAATTTCATCTAAAGCGGTTCAGATTTAGATATAGCTCCCATATATATGTATCGCCCGATTTTCCCAAATTTGGCCATAAAACCCTTATTTATTAAGCGATCTTACTCAAACTTGGCTTACTCTAATCTTTTATGGTATTGACAATATGTGCCAAAAATAATCGAAATCGGTTCAGATTTAGATATAGCTCCCATATATATGTATCGCCCGATTTTGCCAAATTTGGCCGTAAAACCCTTATTTATCAACCGATAGTCCTCAAAGTTGGCTAAATATAATATTCTATACCTCTAACTGTATGTGCGCAATTTCATCAAAATCGGTTCAGATTTAGATATAGCTCCCATATATATGTATCGCCCGATTTTGCCAAATTTGGCCGTAAAACCCTTATTTATCAACCGATCGTAACCAAGATTGGCTAAATGTAATCTTCTGTAGCACTAACTGTATGTGCAAAATTTCATCGAAATCGGTTCAAATTTAGATATAGCTCCCATATATATGTATCGCCCGATTTTGAAAAATTTGCCCCTAATAACTTTATTTTTGATCATAGTGGCCTCATTTATTAACTGATCGTACTCAAATTTTACACAAAGTGACCTTCTGTGGTATCAATCATACCTGCAAAATATTATACAAATTGGTTCAGATTTAGATATAGGTCCCATATATATGCATCGCTCGATTTTGTCATATTTGGCCATAATACTCTTATTTATTAAGCTATGTTATTCAAATTTCAAATTTTGATTTACTAGCTGATCGTATTTAGACTAACATGTAGCTCTTACATAAATCTATTGCCCTATTTGCAGAAATTTGGTTTTATTACCCACAACTAATTGACCGATGTCCTCTTTTTTAATAATGGACTCAATATTAGTGGCATACTAACTCTTTTGGTGCAAACTAAACTATAGCTCCTAATATTAGACATTTCTGCTCAGATTGTGACAAGACACCCATAAACATGTACCCCCCTTTATTTTCTCCAAAACCTATACCAATGATACCCCACAAAGGCTTATATTTACTAATTCAGTAGGGGTGGTTTAGGGTATGATATAGTCGGCCCCGCCCGACTTTCTACTTTACTCACTTGTTTTTTTATAGGAATAAAATTTTGGCAAAATTTTATATAGGACTAAGTTTTTTATAGAAATAAAATTTTGACACAATTTTCTATAGAAATAAAATTTTGACAAAGTTTTCTATAGAAATAAAATTTGGACAAATTTTTATATAGAAATAAAATTTGGACAAAATTTTCTATACAAAAAAAAAATTGACAAAATTTTCTTTAGAAATAAAAATTTTGACAACATTTTCTATAGGAATAAAATTTGGCAACATTTTCTATAGAAATAATTTTTTTTCTACAGAAATAAAATTTTGACAAAATTTTCTACAAAAATAAAGTTTTGACAAAATTTTCTAAAGAAATAAAATTTTCTATAGAAATAAAATTTAAAGAAAAATATAGAAATAAAATTTTGACAAAATTTTCCATAGTAATAAAATTTAGACATAATTTTCTATACACATCAAATTTTGACAAACTTTTCTATCGAAATAAAATTTTGACAAATTTTCTATCGAAATAAAATTTTGACAAATTTTCTATAGAAATAAAATTTTGACAACATTTTCTATAGCAATAAAATTTTGACAACATTTTCTACAGAAATAAAATTTTGACAAAATGTTCTATAGAAATAATATTTTGACAAAATTTTCTACATAACATTTTGACAAAATGTTCTATAGAAATAATATTTTGACAACATTTTCTACAGAAATAAAATTTTGACAAAATTTTCTAAAAAATAAAATTTTATATAGAAATAAAATTTTGACAAAATTTTCTATAGAAATAAAATTTTGACAAAATTTTCCACAGAAATAAAATGTTGGCGAGAATTTAAATTTCAAATAATATGAAAGGCGTTTTTTCATTGGAATTTCTTGCAATTTTCCGAAGTACCTATTAAATAACCACATTTTTTCGTTGGGCTATTGAGCGCAATTCTGACCTAGAATTCAGTTACTTCTTCCTCTTCAGTAAACCATCTCTAATAAACCTTGGCCCCAATAGAAAATTTTAACTTTCAATTTTCCTTTAGGGTATCGAAAACTATGGCCAATATAAAATTTTATAGGAAAGGTTATTAGCCGCACTCATTCAGTATCTAGTAGCAAGACACTTAGAAACGCACGCACACGCACATTTATAGATAGACGTAAAGTAGTCACTGGTCCAAATACACTTGAGACGTTTGGTTGTTGTTTTTGTGTGTTTTTTTTGCGGTACCATTTAAGATGTGATGCAATGCTTTCACACATCCACAGGGAGGTGTTCGTGCGTGTATCTATGTATGTGAGGTTCGTTCAATATCTTCTGTTTCAAAGCAGCAGAGGGGTGAAGGGAGGCCTAAGAAACAAGTGGAGCAAAAGATCCATGCACTTAGGCAAACGTTCATGCAGCCATTTCGTGTTGTTTCCATTCCGTTTATACGACGGATTGTCCATCAACTCATTTGTTGGCCAATTGAATGAGAAAGCAACTGGAACACGTTCGTCCATCACGTGCTGCAGGCGTCTGGTACGAGGGATCCATTTTAAAATTTGCGGTATATAATAAAAATACATACAAAAATCTACCATTATCTCTACAAAAAAAATATTGGTCAAATATTGCTTCGTGAATGTGAGTAGGTGGCATTGGCTTGGTATGTATGTGTGTGGTGTGTGAATATATTTGCCAAAGCAGTATAATGGACACTTCAGAAAATAAAAGCCAAGGCTTCCGAATTCGTAGGCATTTCACTCTTAGCAGATGTGGATTCTGTAGGTTATTGGGACAATCATATATTTGAGTGGGTACATTGGCAGTAAAAGCTACGTAATATTAATGAAATTTGGCATTAAAATTGAAACGACGAAATAATTTCGCAGCTACCATGGAAGTGTTCGTTATTGTATTAGATTTTCTACCCAACAAAAAAAAGGTTAGTCTTACACCGAAAGCATTTTCTTCATAAAAAGAACGAAAAATTTCGTTAAAAGTACGAAGTTTGTCATTGTTTTACAACTAAAGAAACTGTTCATTAAAAGTACGAAATATTTCGTTCTTTTTACGAGGAAAAGTTCGTCCCAATTATTCGTAATTTGTAAGAAACAGCTTCGTATTTTTTATGAAAAAGTTTCGTACTTTTTATGAAACAATTTCGTTCTTTCTATGAAATTGTTTCGTACTTTTTACGATGAATGTTCATACTTTTTATGAAATTGTTACATATTTTTAAGTTTTTATGAAAAACTTTCGTACATTTTGTGAAAAATGTTCGATCTTTTAGAAAGAAAATTTATAGTGCATTTGGTTGTAGTAACAAGTTTGGAAAATGTCATCACTATTTTAAATCTTAAGTTTTTGAATAACTTTTATTTTGGTTGCTTCACTTTTATTCATAGCATGCTGTCACCCAAATGAGAAGTAGTATAGACATTCACAAAAAATTGAATAAAGAACAAGTATATACGGCCGTAAGTTCGGCCAGGCCGAATCTTATGTACCCTCCACCATGGATTGCGTAGAAACTTCTACGAAAGACCGTCATCCACAATCGAATTACTTGGGTTGTGGTATCTTAAACCTTCTTAAGATCGTTTTTTAAATTGTGAATTATTCCATAGGTGGTATATATTAGACAAAAAGTAATGTATAGTTAAGTCTACAAATAATTACGAATCTATATGGACTTTTTGCACGGTACGTAGAGAGCCAGAATTGAAACATTGGGTTCGCTAATATGGGGGCTATATACAATTATGAACTTGATATGGACCAATTTTTGTGTGATTGGGGATCGATTTATCTGAGGGCTATATATAACTATAGACCGATATGGACCTAGTTAGGCATGGTTGTTAACGGCCATATACTAGCACAATGTACCAAATTTCAACTCACTCGGATGAAATTTGTTCCTCCAAGAGGCTCCAAAACCAAATCTCGGGATCGGTTTATATGGGGGCTATATATGATTATGGACTGATATGGACCACTTTTGGCATGGTTGTTAAATATCATATACCACATCCACGCACCAAATTTCAACCAGATCGGATGAATTTTGCTTCTCCAAAAGGCACCGGAGGTCAAATCTGGGGATCGGTTTATATGGGAGCTATATATAATTATGGACTGATAGGAACCAATTCCTGCATGGTTGTTGGATACCATATACTAACATCACGTACCAAATTTCAACTGAATCAGATGAATTTTGGTCTTCCAAGAGGCTCCGGAGGTCTAATCTGGTGATCGGTTTATATGGGGGCTATATATAATTATGCACCGATGTGAACCAATTTTTGCATGGTTATTAGAGACCATATACTAACACCATGTACCAAATTTCAGCCGGATCGGATGAAATTTGCTTCTCTTAGAGGCTCCGCAAGCCAAATCGGGGGATCGGTTTATATGGAGGCTATATATAATTATGGACCGATGTGGACCAATTTTTGCATGGTTGTTAGAGAGAACATATACTAACACCATGTACCAAATTTCAGCCGGATCGGATGAAATTTGCTTCTCTTAGAGGCCTCGCAAGCCAAATTTGGGGGTCCGTTTATATGGGGGCTATACGTAAAAGTGGACCGATATGGCCCATTTGCAACACCATTTGACCTACATCAATAACAACTACTTGTGCCAAGTTTCAAGTCGATAGCTTGTTTCGTTCGGAAGTTAGCGTGATTTCAACAGACGGACGGACGGACGAACGGACGGACGGACATGTTCAGATCAACTCAGAATTTCACCACGACCCAGAATATATATACTATATGGGGTCTTAGAGCAATATTTCGATGTGTTACAAACGGAATGACAAAGTTAATATACCCCCATCTTTAAAAACAATCATTTGAAAGAATATTTGATAAAAAAAAGTTTGTCGCTGATGAGATTTGAACCTTAGTTCCTTATTTTTTCATTCATACTAATAAAGAACATCCGGAGATGTAGTTAGAATGTTATACCTTGGGTTCATACTACGATTATGCTCAGGTGTTCTGTTACGGTGCCAACATACCCAGGTTCAACTTCTGGTCGCAGCGAAAGAGTTTTTCAAATTCTAAAAATTATACAATTATAATATAAAAATTGTAATTGTACCTTCAAAGGTACAACTTCTAAAGCAATGCAAAGGATCCGTAAACGAAGTACTTCCGTCCTATGGCAAGCCCATGTAAAATTCAATGGACATGATCCAAGTTAGCACTACTTCCGGATAAGAAGTTGGGGATCCAAACTACTTTTGTGGAAGCTGTATTTTGTCGTATAGGTCAAACGTTCCAGCCAAGCGTTAAAACGTATTCAAAATCACAAAAAAATTAATTTGGCAAAATATCACAAAATTTTTTAATTTACATCCAAAACAGTGAATTCGGATCACACCTTAAGAAGTTATGCAAGTTCAGTGTAAGGCCTGTTGAAATTGTGGACATCCGTCCTATGACAAGCCAATTGTGCACCACTTCCGGATCCAAAAAGAATATTGTCACCACTGTTTTGGTGACGCTTTTTTGCTGGGATGTTTTAGGGTATTTTATATTTTATAGGGTATTTAATAATGAAACATTTCAAATCCCATTTTAATAAAAATGTTCTTTCTGTGCAGGTTGCTTTGGGAAGAGCAATTGAATTAATTTGACCATCTGAGACACATTTTTGGGGAAGTCTTAGCACGTATGAGTTTAGGGATTGTAACGGGAATGGAAAAAGTAAACGACTCAGAAGGCTAATCACGGCATTTGATATCGAAACATCTACATTTTTCGAATCACGGAAGTCGATATCGGGTTTTATCGATCGAATTTTTTTCCCATTGATAAATTGCAATCGTAAAATTTTTTACTTTTTGTTTACACCGTTTTCACCGTATAGGAGGATTGAAAATGTAAATTTTACATCAATTTGTTATTAATTTATAGTAAATTTACATATAATAGATATATTTTAAATATTTAGGACTAAAGGGTGATACAGTCAAAATTTGGCCAATATAAACATGACGTATTTCTTTCAATTTTGCATTTAAAAAACCTTAACACCCCTCATTTTGAAGGTGTGTGTGTGTGTAGAATGTTGCTCCTATGTTGCAAGAAGAGCAGCGTATCAAAATTTTGCTCGCGCATCGCGAAAATCCGAGCTACTCGCACGCAAAGCTGGCAAAATCGCTAAAAGTTGCCAAATCAACCGTTACAAATGTAATTAAAGTGTTTGGGGAACGTTTGTCGACAGCCAGGAAGTCTGGATCGGGGGGAAATCGAAAACCGGAAGCCGCTGAGACGACAAAGAGAGTTGCCGGTAGTTTCAAGCGAAACCCTAACCTCTCTCTCCGAGATGCCGCAAATAAGCTGGGTGTATCGTCTACAACCGTGCATCGAGCCAAAAAACGAGCCGGACTATCGACTTACAAGAAGGTAGTGACTCCAAATCGCGATGATAAACAAAATACGACGGCCAAAGCGCGATCCCGGAGTCTGTACATGACGATGCTGACGAAGTTTGACTGCGTGGTAATGGACGACGAAACCTACGTCAAAGCCGACTACAAGCAGCTTCCGGGATAGGAGTTTTATACGGCAAAAGGAAGGGGAAAGGTAGCAGATATTTTCAAGCACATAAAACTGTCAAAGTTCGCAAAGAAATATCTGGTTTGGCAAGCCATCTGTACCTGTGGCTTGAAAAGCAGCATTTTCATAGCTTCCGGGACTGTCAACCAAGAAATTTACGTGAAAGAGTGTTTGAATAAACGTCTGCTGCCTTTCCTGAAGACACACGGTTGTTCCGTACTGTTTTGACCGGATGTGGCATCTTGCCATTACGGTAAAAAGGCCATGGAGTGGTACGCCGCCAACAACGTGCATGTTGTTCCCAAGGACAAGAACCCTTCCAACACGCCAGAGCTCCGCCCAATTGAGAAATACTGGGCTATTGTCAAGCGGAACCTAAAGAAGACCAAAAAAACTTCTAAGGACGAGCAGCAGTTCAAGGCAAACTGGCTTTCTGCGGTGAAGAAGGTGGACAAGGTGGCTGTACAAAATCTGATGGCAGGTGTCAAGCGTGAGGCCCGGCAATTCGGATTTGGAAAAGCGAAAGCCTAACTGAATATTTTTCCTGAGTTTTATACTAATTGAACTTGAAAAATAAATTTAATTTGATTTTTTAAATAAACGATTTCACCGATTTACACGCGTTTTCCCTTGGCCAAATTTTGACCGTATCACCCTTTAATGTAACTCAAATAAAAGGTAAAAAAATTGGTTATACTCGAGTTTGCGAGCGAGCTGTTTGCTTGGCAAAGAACCATATAAAAAAATGTGCACAGGCAAGTGCGATGTCCAAGATGTCATTCGTCATCCGAAATCTTTTTTTTCAACCTGGAAAAAGGTGACTTTTTCAAATAGTACAAACCATTTCAAACCCATGCACATGGATTGCTCATATTCTTTATTTGTCGCCGTATTATTTTATATTAAATTCTCCAATTCGGAAGATGAGAAATACAAAAAATAGACTGGGTCTATAACGCAATACAATTCACTTTTTATTTTGAAATTCTCATTTTATTTTAGTTCTGTTTCGCTTATTTCTTCATTCAAATGAACATCCAAGGCATTTCTTCCAAAGCAATACAAAAGATCTGAAAACAGAATACCTTCGTCCTATGACAAGCCAATGTACAACTCATTGGATATGATCCAAATTTTCATTAATTCCATGTAACAAAACAACAATTTTTTGAAATAGTCGATCATTGCATTACACTAGCTCTAGAATGATATGGTCGAATTTGTGAAAATCGGTGGACGCATACATGAAACGTTTCGAACTTGATTAATTGCATTAAAATAATCTGTACTCCTATCATGTTCTTCGAATATCTTCAACATAGTCGTGAAACTTCAAGGCAATGATAATACGATTTAAACTAAAAAAATAATCTGTTAATTTTTCCTTATAAAAACGTAATTATGGATATATGGTAGGTAACACATTAGTCCGACACAAGATCTTCGAATTAATTTGAGCCCTGCGGCAATGGAGTTTCAAAAGAAATTCCATATCCTTGAAAGGTAGCTATGGTCCTTCATGGTCATTTAATGTGGACCACAGTTGACGCGATGGAGCTTTAGTTTTGAGTTTATCTCATGGATTTATGAAGAATGTTACATTAACCATTTGTAAAATGAGAGAAAATAAGAAGCACGCAAAAAAACAACAAGACAGAAAAAACTACGATTGGGTGTTGTTGAACGCCACCATTACAATGCAACTACAACAACAAATGGTTGCTGCAGATGATGCCTATAACAACAGATGACAAAACTTGCCCGATGACTTGGCCAAGTAAGTTTGTTGCATGTGGTTTCTTTTAGTCCGTCCGTCTGGTATTTAACAAATAATTCACATGCCAAACCGTAGCCAAACAAACTACGCCGACACAGAGTTTTCGACTTGTGATCAGAATTATTAATTAATATTCTTGCACCTTTTGCTTTAGCTATGCGAATGCATTGACAATGTGTTAAATCTTTGCTGTCGTTACCAATGAGGCTTCTCTTCAAATCCAAGCAAAGTCCACAAATGATGTAGAATTAATACACAAGAGTTATCCCCATTATATTTCAATCCAATAACCCAGTAATAAAACTTGGAACTTGATTCTAGATCATGTTATCGAAAAACATGATTTTCGATATTCACATAATTTCTACTTCACACGATGTTCTTTTGATGCCAAATAAACAATTGCATTGGTTTGAAGCTATGCTGAACTTGGTTTATATTCGACCATGTTTTGATCTCCCTATTCGGAATCTTGAGAGCATAAAATTCGCAATTTTAATGCAATACCCCGAACTACTTTCGAGAGTTTTCAGTCTCCTCGCAGGTGGCGGATAAGGGGAAAGATGGACGCTTTAGGTAGATCATTTATCTCAGGAGGCTCATTGGAGTCTACCGCGAACCAAAACTGGCACAAAAACATTGAATGATTATTACACGAAGCGATGATACTCTTATCGTACAGGGGGAGGTGGCAAACGGACACCTCATACAGGTGTAGGCGACTTGGCATTTGTAGTTGAGGAAAGAGTCACAAGTACCGCTTCTATAGGTGTGGGCAACTTGGCACCTGTAGTTGAATATAATGCTACAAGAAAGACTAGATATGTAGCCGTTGGCAAGAGGCATGAAGAATATGAAGAGGCTCAGGGCAGGTCCTTTAGGTTAGGTCCTTTACGTCCTCTAAAAGAATGTAGAGAATCTGATCTTGACTCTACTCAATAAGAAGGTCGATGGGATCAACAATGACGTCGTAAGACTGACTACGAGAGGGAAGAGATTATCTGGGGCATAGCGACGAAAGTTGAAAAGAATGAACCAGCTAATGAACGAAAAGATGCTCCGAAGCAGAAACTTGAATGCCCTGCCAAATATGGGAAGGAGTATAAGATATCCTGAAGGGCAAAATAATTGCATTTTAATGAAATTTTTATAAAAAACAAAATCTATTTCAATGAAATTTTCTATAAAAATTCTTACTAATTTCCATTTTACCATAAATTTAATTTTTAAAAATTCAATTTCAATGAAAATTTATTTAAAAATTCCATTTCAATGAAATTTTCCATAAGAATTCCATTTTAATGAAAGTTTCTATAAAAAATCCATTTCAATGAAATTTTCTATAGAAATTCCATTTTAATGAAATTTTCTATAAAAAATCCATTTCAATGAAATTTTCTATAAAAATTCCATTTTAATGAAATTTTCTATAAAATTTCCATTTCAATGAAATTTTCTATAAAAATTCCATTTTAATTAAATTTTCTATAAAATTTCCATTTCAATGAAATTTTGTATAAAATTTCCATTTCAATGAAATTTTGTATAAAATTTCCATTTCAATGAAATTTTGTATAAAATTTCCATTTCAATAACAAGTTAAAAAAAAATATATATCAGTGAAATTAAAAAAAAATTTAAAGAAATTTTCCATAAAAGTTCCATTTCAATGAAATTTTCTATAAAAAAAAATCAATTACAATGACAATTCCTATTAAGATTCAATTTCAATGAACTTTCTTATAAAAACTCCATTTTAATTAAATTTTCTAAAAAACTCCATTTCAATAAAATTTTCTATCAAAATGAAATTTTCTAAAAAATTCAATTTCAATGAAATTTTTTATAAAAATTCCATTTCAATGAAATTAAAAAAAAAAAATGAAGCTAAAAAATCCATGTTAATCAAATATTCTATAAAAAATCCATTTCAATGAAATTTTCTATAAAAAATCCATTTCAATGACAATTTCATAAAAAAATTATATCAATAAAATTAAAAAAATAATAAATTTTAATGGAATTTTCTATAAAAGTTCCATTAAGATTCAATTTCATATAAAACTCCATTTCAATTAAATTTTCTATAAAAAAAATCCATTTCAATGATATTTTCTAAAAAATCCATTTCAACGAAATTTTCTATAAAAATTCAATTTCAATGAACTTTTCCATAAAAATTCAATTTCAATTAAATTTTTCTATAAATATTGCATTTCAATGAAAATTTCTATAAAAATTAAATTTCAATGAAATTTTCCATAAAAATTAAAATTTCTATAAAAATTCCATTTCAATGAAATATTTAATGAACATTTCTATAAAAATTCAATTTCAATGAAGGTTAGGTTAGTGCACGCACAGAAAAACCATGTTTAGACATGGTTGCCGCATCCATTTAATGCTTATCTAGAGCATGTAATTGCAGCGAAAACCATGTATTTTGTCTTTGTAAAAATAGTTTTCGAGCGGAGAAAAATGTATGGTGGCAATAAGCATTAGAATGGTTCTCAAATACCGCAAACATGTTCTATCATTTAAATGATAGAATTTGAGACCATTAAATGGTCGGGAAAATCATGTACCTGACCATTCAATTTTTTTTTTACTTTTTTACAGGGAAAAAAGTATTTTTATAGGTTAAATATAGACATGTCTAGAACCATTACATGGCCATAAAGACCATTTACATTTTTTTCGTGACCACTTAATTTTTTAACATGTTTGCAGCGAAAATAATTTTATATAAACACACGATTTTCATTTTGCGCGTCAGTCGTGTATTGATTGTTTCTTGGAATGGACGGAGAATACGGATTTACTGTGTTTTGTGTTAATTTATTTAGAAGTGGCACTTGGTTTTATGTGAACACAAAAATGGAAAGTGTAACTGAAAAAATGTACCTGTTTTTTGTTCTGCATTTTGCTATATGGTATCATTTATTTTTATTTGCAGTTACATGATGTTTGCGTTTCTACATTTGATGTGCACGATGTAAATATGGAATAATTACTTATTGTTGAAATTGAAATAAAATAGAGTGTTTAAAAATATATGATGTTTGCTTCAACGGCATTATAAATACAAATAAACAATGAATTGATTTATAAATAAATAAAAACAAACAAATACAGTTAATTTTGTGTTTTCTTTTCTCAAGTGGAATCCTTTTTTCGACGATGAAAAAAGTCTTTTCATAAAGATCAAAACATTTTAGGTTGTGACCATGTTCTTTTAACTAGGAGAAAAACATTTTTAATGAATACCACAACATTTTAAATCGTGACCATTGTCTTTTCATTCAAACAAAATTCTTTTTATCAATATAATAACATTTTAGATGAGGACAATTAAATTTTTCTTAGAACCATGTTCACTGAGCCAACATGGTTGCAGGTTAAAATGTTACATGGTCGCCGCAAAAATAGCTCCTATCATATTATTTTGCTCTTCGAATATGATTGTGACAATCATGTTTCTTCTCTGCGTGTGGCAGCCTGATATTTCAGGCTCACTTAGACCAATCAGTCCATTGTGATACCACAGTGGTGAACTTCTCTCTTATCAATGAGTGCTGCCCCATTCTATATTAAGCTCTTTTTATAGCCGAGTCCAAACGGCGTGCCACATTGCAGTGAAACTACGTAGAGAAGCTTCAATGAAAAAAAAAACCATTTCAATACAATTTTTTATAAAAATTCCATTTTAATAAAAATTAAATGTCAATGAAATGTTCTACAACAACTCCGTTTCAATAAACTTTTCTATAAAAATTCCATTTCAATGAAAATTCCTCTGACGCAAAGTCTTTTGTTGGTTTGTAAACAATAGAATGAACTATCATTAATACAAGTATCGTAAACTTTAATTTCTAGCTTAGGAGTCCAACAGTCTAAAATTACCTTTCGTGACAATCAGCGTAACTCATGCTTGAGTCACGAAGATAATTTTGTGTGATTTTCACATTTCTTTTTGGTAATGCTGTCGTGTACAATCTCATTTAAATCAATCCTCTTTAGGTTGATAAGTACGATTTTCAAAAATCAAAAGATTTTGTCACGAGCTCATCTCCAATATAGATCAGTTCTGTATTTGCTCAAGTGAAGTCTGCAAGCCTTTGCAATATTTACTGATGCACAGCCCGGTTTATAGTACTCTTCACATATATCGCATGGAGGCAATGGTGGCGTTGGATGTGTCCGCTTTGTGGTGGCTAAAACATTATAAGTAAATATTCCAAATAGTTTGAGTTTGATCGGAATTCGCTGTTGTTCAGTAATCGAAAGTAGAAGACCATCAAGTGATCGAACCCTTGGTAGATGTGATGTGACTTATGGCCCATATAAAATAGATGTGGTGGGTTGTTGTTTCTTGGTTTGTTTGTTTTTTGTTTTGCTTTCTAAATTAATTGCAGAAAAAAATTTAAGAAATGCAGTAGGTACTTGCAACATTAAATTGTATTTTAAATTGTGTCATAAAAACACGAGGTTATAGCTGTTTGTTGCTTCCTTTTCAAAAAGATTTGATGTGATCCATTTTGTATCATTTCATATGACATCTCTTAATGAGCTATTACGAAGCCAATTATTTGATGGGGATTAAGAAAGATTGTAATTTGCAATTCTAGGAGTAACACTGAGAGAATGACAATTAAATTGTAATAACTTTGCCAATTTAGAATGTATTTTTAGATCATAGAATATTCCAGCAAAAAAGGGTCGCCAAAAAAGCAGTGTAAATGTTCTTTTTGTATACGGAAGTGGATGAATTTAACATGGGCTTGACATTGGACTGATGTCCAGCATTTTTCCGGCCAAAATTTAATGTGTGATATATATATATATATATATATATATATATATATATATATATATATATATATATATATATATATATATATATATATATATATATATATATATATATATATATATATATATATATATATATATATATATATATATATATATATATATATATATATATATATATATATATATATATATATATATATATATATATAAAGGGTGATTTGTTAAGAGCTTGCTAACTTTTTTTTTAAAAGAAACTCATAAAATTTGCAAAATCTCATCGGTTCTTTATTTGAAACGTTAGATTGGTCCATGACATTTACTTTTTGAAGATAATTTCATTTAAATGTTGACCGCGGCTGCGTCTTAGGTGGTCCATTCGGAAAGTCCAATTTTGGGCAACTTTTTCGAGCATTTCGGCCGGAATAGCCCGAATTTCTTCGGAAATGTTGTCTTCCAAAGCTGGAATAGTTGCTGGCTTATTTCTGTAGACTTTAGACTTGACGTAGCCCCACAAAAAATAGTCTAAAGGCGTCAAATCGCATGATCTTGGTGGCCAACTTACCGGTCCATTTCTTGAGATGAATTGTTCTCCGAAGTTTTCCCTCAAAATGGCCATAGAATCGCGAGCTGTGTGGCATGTAGCGCCATCTTGTTGAAACCACATGTCAACCAAGTTCAGTTCTTCCATTTTTGGCAACAAAAAGTTTGTTAGCATCGAACGATAGCGATCGCCATTCACCGTAACGTTGCGTCCAACAGCATCTTTGAAAAAATACGGTCCAATGATTCCACCAGCGTACAAACCACACCAAACAGTGCATTTTTCGGGATGCATGGGCAGTTCTTGAACGGCTTCTGGTTGCTCTTCACTCCAAATGCGGCAATTTTGCTTATTTACGTAGCCATTCAACCAGAAATGAGCCTCATCGCTGAACAAAATTTGTCGATAAAAAAGCGCGAAACACATTTCGAACCGAACACTGATTTTGGTAATAAAATTCAATGATTTGCAAGCGTTGCTCGTTAGTAAGTCTATTCATGATGAAATGTCAAAGCATACTGAGCATCTTTCTCTTTGACACCATGTCTGAAATCCCACGTGATCTGTCAAATACTAATGCATGAAAATCCTAACCTCAAAAGAATCACCCTTTATATATATATATATATATACAGTTGCGGTCAAAATAATAGCAGTGCACATTACGTTCATACATAGGTGTTAATATTTTTCTTTCAATACATATTTTAATTAAACCGTTAGTATTGACGATTGTCAAAAACAATTGAGCGTCTATACGGATTTGTTGTTGTTGTTATTGTAGAAATGGCGTTCATTTCTGAAACGTGTTTAATTAAGTGCAGTCACAATAATAGCAGCGCTAAAATAAAATTTCGATAAATCTTACCGGATCAAAGTTTTTGGATATTTTTCGTGTCAAAAGTAATTAATTATAGTGTTAATTTTACAGTTTCGAAATAATATAATAATATTTAATGTTTTTAGTGGGACGAGGAAAACATTGTTCTGCGGAAAAGCGAAATCTCATAAGAAAGCTTGTTAATGAAGGGAAAACATATAAGGAGATAAAAAATTTACTTGAGTGCTCGGCTAAAATGATTAGAAATGCACTTACTTATGAAACAAAACCAGAAACACGTGGAAGAAAGACGATAGTAACTCAGTCCACAGAGTGGCGCATAGTAAAGGCTAGCTTTAAAAATCCCCAAACACCAGCGACTGAGATAAGAGACAATGTTTGTCCATCCATAAGTGTTGAAACTGTCAGGAGAGTACTTCGAAACCATAACCTCAATGCTAGAAGCCCAAGAAAGGTGCCCCTCTTACGAAAAATACATGTAGCAAAGAGGATAAGTTTCGCAAAAGTTCATCTG
Source organism: Haematobia irritans (assembly GCF_050003625.1). Lineage (NCBI taxonomy): Eukaryota > Metazoa > Arthropoda > Insecta > Diptera > Muscidae > Haematobia > Haematobia irritans. The sequence goes on along the minus strand of NC_134400.1, from coordinate 152,788,637 downwards.
GAATGGCCAATTGAAAAGTGGAGAAATATATTATGGTCAGATGAATCTAAGATTGTTTTGTACGGTGGAACAGGATCCAGGAAGTATGTACGACGTCCCCCGAATAAAGAATATGATCCCCGGTATACAACAAAAACTATAAAACACGGTGGGTCAAGCATAATGATTTGGGCATGTTTTTCGTACTATGGTGTAGGCCCAATTTACTGGATTCAAAACACAATGGATGCTGCGCAGTATGTTGAGATACTTCAAAATATTATGTTACCATATGCCCAGTATGAAATGCCACTAAAATGGATCTTCCAACAGGACAATGATCCAAAACATACTAGTCGGTTGGCAAAAAAATGGTTTCAGGATAACAGTGTAGATGTTATGGAATGGCCAGCGAAGTCACCAGATCTCAACCCAATTGAGAATTTATGGTGCGACGTCAAAAATGCTGTCGCTGCTTTAAAACCTAAGAACAATCGCGAACTTTGGACCGTTACAAGAGAAGCTTGGGAAAAAATACCCAACGAGAGATGTTCAGCATTAATAAATTCAATGCGGCGCCGCTGTGCAGCCGTCTTGCGAAACAAAGGCCATGCAACAAAATATTAAATTAGCATAAATAAAATACTATTATTTATATTAGTATAAGAAGTAAATTCCGTAACATAAGTTTTAGAATATTTTCAGTTTTTAATGTCACTGCTATTTTTTAGACCGCCCCAATTCGTATCTGTTTTCATTTCTATGAAAATATATCGAAATTGGTAACACATTTGATTCTGGTTCGTCGACAAAACATAAGTACACAATAACTGTATACTATAAAAATAATAATAATTATGAATTTAAAACAAACAAGGAAGTTTTGCTCTGGATAGTTACTTGAAGCGCAGCACTGCTATTATTTTGACCGCAGCTGTATATATATATATATATATATATATATATATATATATATATATATATATAAAAAATCTCGTCGAAGTGAGAAAGATGTGGGGGAATATACAATTGGGCAGAAACAAAATTTTGAGCATTCAGGTCGAAAACCTATGTTGTTAGCACCTATATTACCTGTTTATTTTCATAATTCATTACGATTGTAAATATATAAATAAATAAATAAAATTTTGAGCACAATATTGTTTGGGAGAATTTTTTTAAGCATATAATATTTTTGGGTGCAAAATGCTTCCAAACATATTATATGTTCACATAATAACATATTGTTTTTTGGAAGACAACATTATTGAATTTGGATGCAAAAATACAAAATGTTTGGAACTTAGACTACCCAAACATATATTGTTTAGACCAATATGCTTTCAAACATATTATATATTGGAAGAGATCAAACATATAAATGTTTGGGCAATACCCAAAAATATATATGCTTGAAGCAAAATATGTTTGGGAGTATATGTTACAGAAGCGATTTTTTGTGAGCGTGTATTTACTTAAAATTTAAATCTAACATTATGGGACGTAACACAATTTTAACAAAAAATAAAAATGCAAGGAAAGTCTAAAGTCGGGCGGATCGATTATAATATACTCTGCACAACTTTGTATTTAGATCTACAGTTTGAGAAAGTCTCAAATCAGACTTCTACAAAATCTCGGGCAATATTTGGGAAATATTTATAATTGTTTAGACAATTCCGCAAAAATGCATTTATGATTCATTCATTGAAAAATTTGAAAATTTGAGTCACTTCTACAAGTTTCCGACTTAGCAGTGAGTATCAGTGGCATACAATTTTGAAAAAATTTTCTACAGAAACAAAATTTTGATTAAAATTTCTAAAGAAATAATATTTTGCCAAAATTTTCTATAGAAATCCAATTTTGACCAAATATATAGAAATAAAATATTGAATAAAATTTTTATAGAAATAAAATTTGGCAAAATTTTTATAGAAATAAAAGTTTGAAAAAATTATCAATAGAAATACAATTTAAAAAAAAAAATTGTTTAGCAAACAAAAGATTGCAAAATTTTCTATAGAAATAAAATTTTCCAAAATATTCTATATGTTAGAAACAAAATTTTGACTAAATTTTCTATAGAAACAAAATGTTGACTAAATTTTATATAGAAAAAAATATTTCTATAGGAATAAAATTTTGAATACATTTTTTATAGCAGTGAGTATCAGTGAGCATCAATAAGAAAAAAATTTGCTATAGAAATAAAATTTGACATTTTTTTATAGAAATAAAATTTTGAAAAAAAAATTTCTATAGAAATAAAATTTTGACAAAATTTTCTATAGAAAAAAAATGTTGACCAAATTTTCTAATAAAAAAATCTATTACTATAAAATTTTGGCAACATTTTCTACACAAATAAAATTTTTACATAAATTTTTATAGAAATAAAATGATCAATAAAAATAAAATTTTGAAAAAATATTTATGTAACAAACCAAATTTTGGAAAATTTTCTATAGAAATAAAATTTTGATTAAATTTTCTATAGTAAAAAATATTTCTATAGTCATAAAATTTTGAATAAATTTTTTATAGAAATAAAAAAATTCTACAAAAACAACTTTTCTGTCAATATTCCACATATGTATATGGCCTTGAAATAAAATTTAAAAAAAAAATAATTTCGATTGTTCGAAATATTTCAAATAAATAGATATGGGCATTAAAATGGATCGATCCAGCCCATCTGCTAGTCTAACATTCTAGGAAACATAAAAAAGATAGCCGTAATTGGAAGTTGATTTTCATTTACAATCATGCTGTACATTGATCGAATGAATAACGCAATGGAAACTAATTTGCGTAAAAACTTGCTTAGTTACAAAAATGTGAAGTGTTTTAAAAAATTTGGTTTAGCCGGAGTCGGAGTCGAGCAAAATTTTTACGACTCCGACTCCAGCAAAATCTTCAGACTCCGACTCCGGCTCCACAGCCCTGCTTAGAGGCTCCGAAAGCGAAATCGGGGGATCGGTTTATATGGGGGCTATATATAATTATGGACCGATGTGGACCAAGTTTTGCATGGTTGTTGGAGACCATATACTAACACCATGTACCAAATTTCAGCCAGATCGGATGGAATTTGCTTCTTTTAGAGGGTCTGCAAGCCAAATCTAGGGGTCCGTTTATATGGGGGCTATACGTAAAAGTGGACCGATATGGCCCATTTGCAATACCATCCGACCTACATAAATTACAACTACTTGTGCCAAGTTTCAAGGCGATAGCTTGTTTCGTTCGGAAGTTAGCGTGATGTCAACAGACGGACGGACGGACATGCTCAGATCGACTCAGAATTTCACCACGACCCAGAATATATATACTTTATGGGGTCTTAGAGCAATATTTCGATGTGTGAAAAACGGAATGACAAAGTTAATATACCCCCATCCTATGGTGGTGGGTATAAAAAGAGCGAATAACTAAAAATAACGGGATATCTCAAAAACTGTTCCATAAAAAATGTTTTAAACATTTTTTTGAATTCAGCAGATCAAAATATAAATATAAGAAAGGTTGCCTCTCATCAAGTGTACATAAAAAAAAAAATTTGTAAACTAGTGTTATTGATGTTTATAACAAGAGGGTTTCAAATCTATGATGTAGGGTGTTTGAGCATTGGCTTGACCTAAACTCATAGCAGTTTTGTTTTGCCCCAGGTAAGTTTAATTTGTACCGGAAAAATGTCATACAGTCCATCATCATTCAAATTTATGGTCTTGAAAACGCAAAGAACTGTAGCATAGCTGCTGCTTATTTTTTGAATGTCCATTCACAGTTGGTCGAAACCAATAAGAGAAAAAAGTCAAAAGAACTCGGAATGGAAAAACGCCTTTTGCGATAATCATCAGTATTTTGGTTGGAGAAGTTTGTTTTTTTTTTTTTGTTTTATTTTATGGAGGTTCTTCAGTAAAACAAAGAAACATTCAGCAGTCGTTTTTTTTTTGTGGGATGTTTTTGTATTTCTGATTGCATTGTTAATGAATTTTATTACTTCATTTGTTATGGGCTCTCATGATGCTCATGATGATGACAATGAATTTTTCGGTTAACTAACCATACTGCCTCTGATTTCTAAGGAGATTTGCTTTGACTGGCTGATGAGTGTTACAGAGACAAAAAACAAAAAAAAAAAAAAAACAAAAATATTGCTGGTAGCAAATTATGAACTGTTATCGTTTAAGAAGGTGGATCTTTGTGTTAGAACTATCGTACGATCTTATCTCATAATACAAAGACCTAAAACTAAACAAAATCCTGTTAAAGGATCAATATTGATGTTGACCACACTTGTACCTATTTGGCCTTTTTCTGCTGTTCCTATGGCTTATCACTAAGGTGAAGGGCAAAACAAAAATAATGTCGTTTTTGTATTTTATCACCTACTGTCATTTTTATTGGTTTTATGGTTCCTCCCCTCCGGTTGTTAGTGTCACAGTCAACTATTGGCTAGCAGCCTAGTGTCGCCTATCTATTGCTTAGCCATTCTTAGATGGAAACACTTTGATTTAGATCATTTCACTGGTAGTTTATGGCTTCCTCGTCTCTTTGGGTTTTCCATTGAAATCGAAAAAATCCCGTTTTAATTTGTGGCTCAATTCATTCGAATTTATTTCACTTCCAGTAAAAATTTTCATTTTTTATGTTTTACAAAATTAAGGATTACCATTTTGTTTTTGGTCACGTTCGTGATGTGGTTGACAAGATTCTAAGAGGAATTGTAATGACCCTTCAAAAAGTGAGAGTGTTTGGAAACATTGTAGCCAAAGATAAGAAATCATAGATTTACGTGTTTACATGCAGGTAATTTCCTCTCTTTTAGAGACTTTTTCTTTAGGGGTTCTAAAAATTTATATGAAATCGATAGAAATCTTAAAAAAAACAAACACTGGAAAATTAAAACATTTTTCATTCATGATTTTTTTTCTCTCCACCATAGGAAAAAATATACAAAGTTTGCCATTCCACATACACTGAAAAAAAGTAGCTCGTAATTTATGGCAAATTTTGAACTTCAATTTAGTTAAGCGCATTTTTAACCAGTTAGTTCAAAGTTCAAAAATTTTATGAAAATCTCGTAATAATTATTATTTTTAACTCTTTTGCAGTTCACACGACTCTTTAAAATTACACCCTCAAAAAAATCGCTTCTGTAATATATACTCCCAAACACATTTTGCTTCAAGCATATACATTTTTGGGTATTGCCCAAACATTTATATATTTGATTTCTTCCAATATATAATTTGTTTGAAAGCATATTGGTCTAAACAATATAATATCCCAGCAAAAAAATTTGGAAGTTCTTCCAAAGGCACAACTTTAAAAGCACTTCCAGAAGATGCACTCCCTATGATGTTCTTTATTTTAACTACCCAGGATGTTCTTTTAATTCAATTTTTTATAACTTGGTTTTTTTATACTTTTAATGGGTAATTTTAAATTTTTTCGTTTCAAATAGGTTAAAAACAGAGTAAGAATTCATAAAATGGTACAAATCATTTAAATTTTGTCGAAAAAAATGCTAAAGCCAATCCGAAAAAATTGTGAATTTTTGAAAATATTTGAGGTCAAACGTTTCTGACAAGCGTTAGAATCCATTAAAAAATTATAAAAAATTATAAAAAATTATAAAAATTATTTATTTGACAAATTACCACGGAATTTTTTAATTTACATCCAAAACATTGAATTCGCATCACATCTAAAGAAGTGATGTAAATTCAGTGCAACGGCTGTTGAAATGCAGGACTTCCGTCCTATGACAAGCCCATGTTAAATTCATCGCTTCTGCGTCAATTTTGCACCACTTCCGGATCCAAAAAGAACATTTTCATTAATTTTTTGGCGACGCTTTTTTTGCTGGGATGTTTGGGTAGTCTAAGTTCCAAACATTATGTATTTTCAATAATGTTGTCTTCCAAAAACCTATATGTTATTATGTGAACATATAATATGTTTGGAAACATTTTGAACCCAAAAATATTATATGCTTAGAAGAATTTTCTCCCAAAGAAGATTGTGCTCAAACAATTTTTTTCTGCCTAATTGTATATTTCCTCACATTTTTCTCACTTTCACTAGTTTTTTTAGTTCTTAGCACCTTTTTCTGTAACATTGTAGAAGAAATTATTCAATTTCAAATTTTTTTAAATTTTACCTTTTGCCGGACGGGGATTCGAACAGCGAACCAGACAGTTTGTAAGCCAGCACACTATCCGCTGGGCTACGTAGCTGTTATGGTCATAAAGATATAATTATAGTTATAAGTTATATTTATATAGCATAGCTTGCGGCGCCCACGAGCCGATGCAAACATAACATTGTTTAACAACATAACATCGTTAAACATACATTTGTTCGCGACGTGGAGCATTGGTTGGTACGTCCGCCTTGCATGCCAAGGGTCCTGGGTTCGATCCCTGCTTCGACCGACACCAATTTTTTAATTATTTTTTTTACATATATTCCAGATACGTTCGGAATATCCCGAAAAGGTGTTCAACATTATATACTACTATATATATATAAGTCTTATAAAAGACTTAAAGTCAAAAAAGAACATTTCTTGATATAAACGAAATGGACTGAGTTCAAATCATATATTATTTTTGTTGTTGTAAAAGTAAAAATTTTGTAACAAAAAATGGTTTTTGTATACAAGTTTGAAATCGTTTATATATATATATATATATATATATATATATATATATATATATATATATATATATATATATATATATATATATATATATATATATATATATATATATATATATATATATATATATATATATATATATATATATATATATATATATATATATATATATATATATATATATATATATATATATATTTCCATCGAATCCTAAGGTTAACGATAACCATTCAAAAGCACATTATATTTAAATTCTAAACAGTAATTTTACAACCAGTACATTGGTGTGAACAATTGTTTGCTAGCATGGAATCAAAACCAAAATTGTTAAAGTAGAGACACAATCTTTGGAACCGGACATGCTTTTTTGCAGTGTATAGTGCCCTTTCGTTAGTTTTTATGAAGATCCCTTTAATTACCTTTGTTTGAATATGTTGACTTACTCGTCCTACGTTCCGATTTGTTTTGACGAAACAAAAAGAAAAAAAGAGCCCGTGATGCGAAAATTATAAACAAAACGCATGCTTTTTTTTAAATGTCTTTTCTCTTGGTTCCGAATGAATTTTCTCTCCGAATACTCATTTTAATATTTTACTTAAGCATATACAATTTTTGGCGAAGTCTTATATCACAACATATATATGTTTACTCCAAATTTGTAAATTTATACTTGTTTATATTCACACATAGTATTTCTCCAATCTTTAATGAAATTTTCTTTGTGTATATATATGTTATGTTTATAGGCTATTTCCAAATAGATGGTTGTATTTAATCATATTATATTTACAAACATTCTATGTCCCAAGGTTAGGTTAGGTTAGGTTAAAGTGGCAGCCCGATTAAATTTCAGGCTCACTTAGACTATTCAGTCCATTGTGATACCACATTTAACTAAAAGTACCTATTACATATGGGCACTTCTAGTCTTAACCACTGAACCTTCTCTATTATTTACTTTTGTGGAACCAACCAGATTGCTCCAAAAACATTAACAAACTGCTTAAGTTAACGTTTTCCATGTCAGCCAGTAATCTAAAGCTATATGATCCTAAAATTCGCTTACGCCTTACACAAAAAGCAGGACACTCACACAAGAGGTGTTTAATTGATTCCTTTTCCTCCACGTCATGACAGCTTATACAATAGTCATTATACTTCGCACCTATAGTTTTTGCAAATTCGCCTATCAGGCAGCGACCCGTTATAGCAGATATTAGGAGTGCTATCTGACGCCTTGAGAACACTAGCATATCTAGTGTGCGGTTTAAGTTTAAATGGGGCCATATTTGCTTGGTGTCGTTACAACCCTTGCAATTTTCCCATCGAATATTGGCCATCATAACAGCCTTCTCACGCAGTAAGAGCTTGCAGGTGGCCAGAGGCATACCAACAGATTCTAGTTCCCCTGGAATATGTAAGGTAGTTCCTAGCCTTGCTAACACATCTGCTTCACAGTTCCCCGGTATGTTCCTATGACCAGGCACCCATATTAGGTGAATATTGTACTGCTCAGCCATCTCGTTGAGAGATTTGCGGCAGTCTATGGCCGTTTTTGAGTTAAGGAACACAGAGTCCAAGGATTTTATTGCAGGTTGACTGTCTGAGTATATATTAATGCCAATATTTGTTGGAACATTACTTCTCAGCCAATTCACCACCTCTCTTATTGCCAATATTTCAGCCTGAAAAACACTACAGTGATTAGGTAATCTTTTCGCTATTCGAATTTCCAGATCTTTAGAATATACTCCGAACCCCACTTGTCCATTCAATTTGGAGCCATCAGTATAGAAATCTATATATCTTTTATTCCCCGGGATCTGTGTACACCACGCCTCACTGTTGGGAATTAGAGTTTCAAACTTTTTGTCGAAAAGTGGTTTTGCCAGGGTGTAATCCACTACGTTAGGCACATCTGGCATTACTTTGAGGACCGAACTATGACCGTACATTTTTTCCGACCATAGCGATAGCTCGCGCAACCGCACAGCCGTTGTTGCAGCTGACTGTTTGGCCAAAATGTCTAAAGGCAATAGATGTAGCATGACATTAAGGGAGTCTGTTCCTGTCTTACTAAATGCGCCTGAGATACATAAGCTCGCCATACGCTGAACTTTATCTAAACAAGTCGGTTTCTGAAGCGCCGGCCACCAGACTACAACACCATATAGCATTATAGGTCTAACCACTGCCGTGTATAGCCAATGCACAATTTTTGGTCTTAGTCCCCACTTTTTCCCTATTGCCTTTTTGCACGAGTACAAAGCTACCGTGGCTTTTCTCGCCCTCTCTTCAATATTAAGCCTAAAATTCAGCTTCCTGTCCAAAATAACGCCAAGGTATTTTGCACACTCACCAAAGGAAATTTCAGTACCCCCTAAGGAAATGGGCCTAACCGTGGGAGTTTTGCGATCTTTGCAGTACATGACTATTTCTGTCTTTGCTGGATTTACACCAAGACCATTATCTTTCGCCCATTTCTCAGTCATCCGGAGAGCTCTCTGTATAATATCTCTGATTGTGGATGGGAATTTTCCCCTGACTGCTAGCGCCACATCATCTGCGTATGCCACTACTTTTATCCTTTCTTTTTCTAGAGAAAACAAAAGGTTGTTTATAGCAACATTCCAAAGAAGAGGTGATAGAACTCCTCCTTGGGGTGTGCCTCTGTTCACATACCTTTGTATGTTTGCTTGCCCTAGTGTGGCTGAAATACGTCTCTTCATTAGAAGTTCGTCTAACAGCCTAAGTATACCTGGATCAACATTCAGAGTTTTCAGTCCATTTAATATCGAGCTCGGATGGACATTATTGAACGCCCCTTCGATGTCTAGAAACGCCACGATTGTGTATTCTTTGACAGATAGTGAGCTTTCAATAAAGCTGACCAGTTCATGCAATGCGGTCTCAGTAGACCTGCCCTTCGAGTATGCATGCTGTCGTTTCGAGAGCAAACCTGAATCCACGCTAGTTCTAAGATACATGTCTATCATCCTCTCCAGGGTCTTAAGTAGGAATGAGGATAAGCTGATTGGTCGGAAATCCTTCGCACTCGAGTGAGAGGCTTTTCCTGCTTTAGGTATGAAGACGACTTTTGTTTCCCTCCACTTTTCTGGAATATATGCTAAGTTTACACATTGTTTATAGATCACCGTCAACCAGGGGATAATTCTTTCAGCCACTGCCTGTAACTCCGCCGGAGTAATTCCATCAGGTCCGGGGGATTTGAATGGTCCAAAGCTATTTAAAGCCCATTTTATTCTAGATTCCGACACAATTTCCTCGATAGGAAATGATCGCTGAGCCTCTGTTACACCGCCGGAACATGGTTCAACCGTCTGATTTCCAGGGAAGTGTGTGTCCAAAAGTACCTCCAACGTCTCCTCACTGGACGTTGTCCAATTTCCCTCCGATGTTTTAATGAAACCTGGAGCGGTGTTAGTGGACGCTAGTACCTTCCGTAGTCTGGAAGCCTCTGACGTATTCTCAATACTGCTACAGTAATCATCCCAAGAGTTTTGTTGAGACCTTCTCAGTTCTCGTTTATATTCTCTCAGATTCATCTTGTAAGTGTCCCAATCCTCCGGAGCTCTTGTGGACTTTGCTTTGTTAAAGAGCTTCCTGCAGGATTTCCTCATATTACTTAACTCCGTAGTCCACCATGGCGGCCGATTTTTTCCCCTTGGCTTTCCTCTAGGGCATGCAGCTTTCAGTGAAATGTTGAAGGCCTTAGTAATCCGCTCCACTGCGTGTTCGATATCTTGCACAGTGCTCATATTTGTATCCGGCACTTCCGGTATCATCAAATTGAACGATTCCCTATACCTATTCCAATCAGCTTTCCTAACATTTGGCGGAAATATGGTCTTTGAAGTACGAACAGCCAATCTGAAACTGATGTAGCGATGATCTGAGAAGCTATGTTCCCTCAAAACTTGCCACTCAGATATCTTATCATTCAGTTCCGGAGAGGTCAACGTTACGTCCAAAACCTCTTGTCTGTTCCTGGTGACGAAGGTTGGTGCATCTCCCTTATTGCAAACTACCAGGTTAGTACGCAAAATAAACTCTATTAGCGACTCTCCCCTTGCATTAGTATCACTACTTCCCCAAATACTATGATGTGCATTTGCATCGCATCCCATAATGAGTTTTGTCTTTGTTTTTAGTGACTCATCAACTAAGGTCTTAACGGCACAGGGTGGCATATCCCTATCATGTCCCATGTAGACCGAAGATACCCAATATTTGCATGTGGATATCTCTAGACTGGCTACGACAGTGTCTGCATTGCTCAATGAAGGAAGCAGAAACAAGTTTAGTTCGTTTTTAGCAATTATACATGCTCGATTTATATCGTTACCGGTATTATGCAAAAGTTTGAAACCCGGAGTGCTTAATTCACAGATCTTGTTCTTATATATGTATGGTTCTTGAATAAGAACTATATCTATGTCTCCTTTCATCAGGAGAACTTTTAAGGCAGCACAAGCGGCCTTACAATGGTGAAGATTTATCTGGAGGAACCGTAGAACCATCCAAATTTTCAACCACCGTCACATCAGCCGCTTCAATTGAGTCATCAAGGGCTTCCTCTTCACAGATCTCGGTGACTCTCGCAACAATCCGCGGTTCAGCTTTGGTGAGGCTTGAGCCTGTAGAAACTTCCCGCATATGATTTTCGCCATAGTCTGCAGGTTTTATGTCTCCTTCGGCTTCGCTAGGAGACTTTTTCACTGCTGACTCTACCGGAGGCTTGTCCGTTTCGGTATCCTTTGGCTGATCGCTTTTGTATACCTTCATATGGATATCATGAAAGCCATAACTTACGCGTCCTTGGGTCTGGGCTAGATGTTGCAGCGACTCTATGTTTAATATAAACACCGCATGTCGTCTTGGTCCATCCACCTCATCCAAACGACCAACCTTCCAATCGGCGGTTGGAAGATCTGGGTTACATTCTTTTAGTCTCTCTAGTATTGACTCAGGATCAGGAGGGTTTGCCGGTATCCATGCATGTGCTCTAGGTTTAGCCGGTATGTCTTTTTTATCGACTATGTCCCAAACATAATATGTTCTAACATATTAACATAAACGTCCCAAACATGTTATGCTAGTTTATGAACAAAATTTGAAAAAAATTGAGTTCCAAACATATAATTTTTACACCCAAACATATGAAAAACAGTCTTTTTCGTCCATGTAGTTAGGTTAGGTTAGGTGGCAGCCCGATGTATCAGGCTCACTTCAGTCCATTGTGATACCACATTGGTCCGTGTAGTTAAAAAATTTACTTAAAGTGGTGTACTCCGATATAGTTTGAAATTACAATGATTTGGTAATTTTTTGTGCCAGTAACGAAATTTTTACTTACACGTATTACAATTTTTTTTCATACCAGTCAGTTCAATTTTATAAATTTAATGATAAGTAAGTTTTTTTCCTATGGTGCACGAAATTTCTACTCATTTTAAAAATTGAATAAAGGAATACATTTAAGCACATTATCAAAGACAATTTTATGTGGCGAACGGAAATTTTACATCTTCTTCGTTATTTCAAAGAAAAGTTTTCGTACCTTTTATGAAGAAATTTTAACGCAGCATTTTTCGCAAAATATTCATAAATTCGCAAAAAAAGCTTTTTCACAAAAGTCATGAAATTCGAAGAAAGTTTAGTTAAAAGTACCAACTTTTTACGCAGAAAAGTTAATGTAGAATATTTCGTAGACGTTTGGAAATTCGTGTAAAATATCGAGTCGATTGGAGTAAAACTCCATTGAGACAGTGTGTGAAATATGAGATTTGCAACCATTTTTGGACATTATGTGGGAGCTATATACTCCCTCAAAAAAATCGCTTCTCTAACATATGTTCCAAACATATTTATCAGGAAGCACATATATTATTGGACACAGACGAAACATTAATATGTTTATTTTATATGGACATATTATATGTTTGGAAGCGTTTTGAGCCCAAAAATATTAAAGCTTGGAAGAATTTGTGTTCATTCCCTCACATAATTTTCACTTCCACGAATGTTTTTAGTTCTTGGCACATTTTTCTGTAATATTCAAATATATTTTCTAATATTCAAATTAAATAATATTTAGACTTAAGCATATCAAATGTTTTGCCTTATTGTAAAACAGTTTTCCGAAACAACATACATGGTGGTTTCACAGAAATTGCTCTATTTTTATTTTCTCGCTGTGTTATGTTGATATCTTTCGTCAACCCTCCTGGTTTCCATCTCTATTTCTTTCTCTATACTCTCTCTCTCTGTCGCACTCTGAATAAAATATCACAACATATATATATTTACTCGAAATTTGTAAATTTATATATGTTTATATTCACACGTATTATTTTTATGAAACATTCATGCCCCAAACATAATATATTCTAACATATTAACATATGTGTCCAAAACATTTAGTGTTAGTTTAGGAACATTACACGTTTGCACTTAAATATATTGTGTTTAAAAATTGTGGCCGAACACACATTTTGTTTATATCGGAACATATGGAAAACATATTTTTCTAACAGTGTAAATATGTAAATCTGAATCGATTTGTATAAAATTAGGCGCACATTGAATATTAATTCAAGACTAGGGTTTTTTCCCGGAAACAGGATCAAGGGAATTCCCGAGAATTTGCTATTTTTTCGCTCCCGCTTTCCCGGGAATGAAGTGCGGGAATTCGCGGGAAATTTTCTTTACAATATTTTATATAAAGGGTGATTTGTTAAGAGCTTGCTAACTTTTTTTTTAAAAGAAACGCATAAAATTTGCAAAATCTCATCGGTTCTTTATTTGAAACGTTAGATTGGTCCATGACATTTACTTTTTGAAGATAATTTCATTTAAATGTTGACCGCGGCTGCGTCTTAGGTGGTCCATTCGGAAAGTCCAATTTTGGGCAACTTTTTCGAGCATTTCGGCCGGAATAGCCCGAATTTCTTCGGAAATGTTGTCTTCCAAAGCTGGAATAGTTGCTGGCTTATTTCTGTAGACTTTAGACTTGACGTAGCCCCACAAAAAATAGTCTAAAGGCGTCAAATCGCATGATCTTGGTGGCCAACTTACCGGTCCATTTCTTGAGATGAATTGTTCTCCGAAGTTTTCCCTCAAAATGGCCATAGAATCGCGAGCTGTGTGGCATGTAGCGCCATCTTGTTGAAACCACATGTCAACCAAGTTCAGTTCTTCCATTTTTGGCAACAAAAAGTTTGTTAGCATCGAACGATAGCGATCGCCATTCACCGTAACGTTGCGTCCAACAGCATCTTTGAAAAAATACGGTCCAATGATTCCACCAGCGTACAAACCACACCAAACAGTGCATTTTTCGGGATGCATGGGCAGTTCTTGAACGGCTTCTGGTTGCTCTTCACTCCAAATGCGGCAATTTTGCTTATTTACGTAGCCATTCAACCAGAAATGAGCCTCATCGCTGAACAAAATTTGTCGATAAAAAAGCGCGAAACACATTTCGAACCGAACACTGATTTTGGTAATAAAATTCAATGATTTGCAAGCGTTGCTCGTTAGTAAGTCTATTCATGATGAAATGTCAAAGCATACTGAGCATCTTTCTCTTTGACACCATGTCTGAAATCCCACGTGATCTGTCAAATACTAATGCATGAAAATCCTAACCTCAAAAGAATCACCCTTTATAACAGAGTGTTATATATGTCAAATGACAGTTGAAATCTAGTTAAAGTGGATTTTGGAAGTGTAATGTGAATGAATATGGTACCAAGTAGTAGTAGTTGTCTTGTGGGACATACATAGTCGTGGGTTCTAGCCCAGATTAAAAAAAAGATTGCACTTAAAAAGGAAGATTGCACTTCCTAATTTATGATTGTCATATTTCTGTAAACCAACATTCCGATAGACTGGTAGACTGAGTAAACCTTTATAGACAACGGGATATTTTACCTTATGTATCTCACGTTTGAAATTGAATAATTTCATAATTATTGCAAGAATTTTTATACCCTCCACCATAGGACGGGGGTATATTAACTTTGTTATTCCGTTTGTAACACATCGAAATATTGCTCTAAGACTCCATAAAATATTTATAGTCTGGGTCGTGGTGAAATTCTGAGTCGATCTGAGCATGTCCGTCCGTCTGTTGAAATCACGCTAACTTCCGAAGTAGTTGTTATTGATGTAGGTCGGATGGTATTGCAAATGGGCCATATCGGTCCACTTTTACGTGTAGCCCCCATATAAACGGACCCCCAAATTTGGCTTGCGATTGCTCTAAGAGAAGCAAATTTTATATAGTCTCTAACAACCATGCAAAAATTGGTCCACATCGGGCCATAATTATATATAGTCCCCACACACAAAAAATTTTTTTTCTGATTCAATCACGAAATTAATTGATCCATTTAATTTTTAATTGAAATGTCTTCAATAACAGAAATGATAGTATCAATTAAAAAATTAATTGAAGGTCAATTAAAAAGTTAATTGATCCAATTAAAAAATTAATTGATACTATTATTTTTGTGATTGATTTTTGTTTCAATTAAAAAATTTGTTGAATCAATTAAATTTTTAATTGAATATTTTTTAAAACTCCATTAAAATTTTAATTGGATACATTTTCGTGAAATTTTTTTGTGTGCATATAAACCGATCTCCCGATTTGGTTTGCGGAGCCTCTAAGAGAAGCAAATTTCATCCGATCCGGCTGAAATTCAGTACATGGTGTTAGTATATGGTCTCTAATAACCATGCAAAAATTGGTCCATATCGGTCCATAATTACATATAGCCCCCATATAAACCGATCCTCCGATTTGGTCCGATATGGTCTCTAACAACCATGCAAAAATTGGTCCATATCGGTCCATAATTACATATAACCCCCATATAAACCGATCCCCAGATTTGGCTTGCGGAGCCTCTAAGAGAAATTTCATCCGATCCGGCTGAAATTTGGTACATGGTGTTAGTATATGGTCTCTAACAAACATACAAAAATTGGTCCAAATCGGTTCATAATTATATATAGCCCCCATATAAACCGATCTCCAGATTTGACTTGCGGAGCCTCTAAGAGAAATTTCATCCGATCCGGCTGAAATTTGGTACATGGTGTAGGTATATGGTTTCTAACAAACATGCAAAATTTGGTCCAAATCGGTACATAATTATATATAGCCACCATATAAACCGATCCCCAGATTCGGCTGAAATTTGGTACATGGTGTTAGTATATGGTCTCTAATGACCATGCAAAAATTGGTCGAAATTGGTCAATAATTATATATAGGCCCCATATAAACCGAACCCCAGATTTGACCTCCGGAGCCCCATGGAAGAGCAAAAGTCATCCGATTCGATTGAAATTTGGTACGTGATGTTAGTATATAGTATCCATGCAGGAATTGGTTCATATCAGTCTATAATTATATATAGCCCCCATAAAAACCGATCCCCAGACTTGACCTCTGGTGCCTTTTGGAGCAGCAAAATTAATCCGATCTGGTTGAAATTTAACAACCATGCCAAAAGTGGTCCATATCAGTCCATAATCATATATAGCTCCCATATAAACCGATACCGAGATTTGGTTTTGGGGCCTCTTGGAGGAGCAAATTTCATCCGAGTCAGTTGAAATTTGGTACATTGTGCTAGTATATGGCCGTTAACAACCATGCCTAACTAGGTCCATATCGGTCTATAGTTATATATAGCCCTTAGATAAATCGATCCCCAATCACACAAAAATTGGTCCATATCAAGTTCATAATTTTATATAGCCCCCATATAAGCGACCCCCATAGTTCAATTCTAGCTCTCTACGTACCGTGCAAAAGTCCATGTCGATTCGTAATTTGTAGACTTACCTTTTTTGTCTAATATATACAACATATGGACTAACTCACAATTTAGAAAACGATGTTAAGAAGTTTTAAGATACCACAACCCAAGTAATTCGATTGTGGATGACAGTCTTTCGTAGTTTCTACGCAATCCATGGTGGAGGGTACATAAGCTTCGTCCTGGCCGAACTTACGGCCGTATATACTTGTTATGAAATATGAAAATTCCAACCTTTATTGAGATAGCTACTTTAATTTCAAATGTATACCTCGTACACATTAGGCTCGAAATCTATTAAAAGTGGATTTTAAATCCCTTATTTATAAGGCAAATGACAGTTGAAATCTATTTAAAGTCAAGATTTTGGAAGTGTAATGTGAATGAGGTATTACATGATAGTGTTTCCCTTTTGGGAATTTTGACCGAACATGTGCATATAGTGACCTCGTTTTTCGATGGTGAAATCGAAATAAGTATCTTTCATTTTCACCCACCTTTTTAATGTTACAAAAAATCCCACAATATTAATAGTGTTGTTCCGAAAACTATACCGACTATACAGACTGCCTTCTAACCATTGTAAATTTTTTTATAACAAAATATTTCGTATTTTAGTATGATTTATGGCTGATGTAAGAGATCAATATAATATATATTGTGAGTTGTCCAGACAGCGCCTTAAACCGTAGTTTTAGGCGATTTCAAATTATTCAAATGTCTAAATGTATGCCACATTATAGCAGGTTTCCCTTTGACCGGGATCCCGGGAAATTTGAAAAAAATGTCCGCTTTCCCGGGAATGGAAAAAGTCCAGAAAAAAAACTCTATTCAAGACACAATGCAAACATACAAGTATAACTTTGACCCCAGTGGCCATATAACGGTAAATCTTGTGACAGATATTTATGGAAGCTATATGTATATCTGAACCGATTAAAAATAATTTTTTTTTTGATACTTTACCATACTACAATTCTACTCCTTCTGCAAAATTTGAAGCAAAATAATGTAGAATTCTGTCTCCTGGGAACATATGAGAGAATATCGAGCGGAAGATATTTATGGGAGCTAATTCTAAACCGATTTCTACCAAAACCAATTTGAATCGATTTAGACTTAAAATAAATTTGTGGCAAATTTCAAATCGATTGAACTAAAACTGTGACCTAGACATTGACGAACATCGTTAATCTACTTAGGCAGCGGCCCTGGGCATTGGATCATATAATTTCTTGCCATTATAATTTCTGTGATTGAACAAAACAAAAATCAATGAAAAATCAATTGGATCAATTAATTTCGTAATTGAAGACATCACCCAACTCAACTAATTGATGATCTTAAAACCTTAACAAATAAAAACAAATATTTTAATGGTTTAAATCTTTTTAGTGGCATTTTTAGAATATGTGTTGCAGCAAAACATTACAATTCACATCCACAATGTAGGCTATATAACACTCAACCTCATTCCACCTTGTTGATGAATAAAATCATAATACTTCCTAAGAACTATACGACGAAATACAAAACGAACGACAACTCACTTAATTTCTTAACTGATTTAATTTTAATTTTGTTTTTTTTTTTCTTTATTTTTCAGGAAAGGTTTCTTCACGGTCGTTCGGCTTCTTGGTTTTATGAGCTATGGATATGTCATAGTGTAGACTTTTATTTCCTTGCCTCTTTCTTAGTCGTTTTGAAAGTTAAAAATTGAAATGTTTATGCAAGAGCCGTAACCTTAAGCCATTCCACGGTATTTCGAATGTAATTTGAGAATATGTTTATAGGGATCGGACACAAGCCATGATATCAACATCAAAATTCGTTGAAGATGCTGCATCATTCGCTAAGCGCTGTAGCAGTGTGGGGATCGCCACTGATGCTAGTGCATCAATTCCTGCTGGTGTTTTGTAGCTTGTGTTGAATGAATAGTCTCCGTTTTTATGGCCATGATAAACGTTCGCAGACATTTTTATGTTTTTCGGTGGCAACCGGTGACACATTACAAAAGTTTTTAGTAGTTTTACGATCACTCATTTCGTTCATATTAAAAAAAGAGCTACTCCGAAAATAATTTCAGGGAAATGGTTCCATAGGCTTAGCAATAAATCATAAGATGTAATATCGGTATTACTATTTGACTAAGTTGATCTATATATAACATTGTTTGGGATGCATCCACGGTTGCCACAATTGGTAGAATTTTACCAAAAATGGTTTCTTACTGTTTTATAAATTGGTAGAATGCATGACGCTTTGGTAGATTTCTATAGAAATAACATTTTGCAAAATTTTTCTATACACAGAAAAAAAGTAAAAGTAAACATTATGGGAAAAATGAACTATCTCGTGCGAAAATTGAACTAAATTGTATTCCGAATTTTGAGATTCTTTAAATTGATGAAAATTTTCCGACATTTTTGGATTTTTAATTATCATTTACGTGAGCGTGAGTAAACTATTACTCACGTGCACACTAGATAGGGTCACGGCCTAAACGAAAAAAAAAGTTGATGCGGTCACCCCCAGTTTTGTAGCATATTCGAAGACAATTTCAGAACACCAAAACTTTTTTTTCGTGCACCCTACGACCCCCCGAAATACAATTTATTGTGCTGTGTCGTCATTTGAAGTCCGATTGAAAAGAAACGCATATCGTTGTTCGTGGTTGATCAGGGGCTATATTTCGTGCATTGGTCATTTTTGACTCCGACGTCAAATTTGATTTTTAATTTTTTTATTTCGCTTCGTATACCCCTATGATGCCCATTTCTTATAACCATTATAAAGATCTTAACAAAATATGAAACTTTTGCTTTTGAAGTATTTACTTATATTCATAAACAAAAAAGTTACAGAGATTTTAAAAAGTCAATAGGTCACCCTACACAACACTAAATAGTTTTTGCTGTGTTGTCATAATGTCCGATCGAAACCACATGCACATCGTTATTCACATCTACGAAATTAATTTATAAGGCATTTGGAACACAAAACCTGTTTATCTGTAAATTTCTAACGGTACCTTTGTATACATACTCGTTGTTTGCACTACGGCATTTTCTGCGTTATGCAAAGTGCATGTGTTTTTGCTAGAACAATTTGAGAGCCTACTGTTTTAAAATTCTAACAATCACTGCATCAACTTTTTTTCGTGACCCTATCTAGTGCACACCTCTAGTTCAAATGTAGTTCACTTTGGGTTGAGTGAATTACTCGAATTTTTTCTGATAATTGGTTGATAGTTTTGCTTCAAGTAGAGGATGCTGATGAGGAATGTGGTAATTCCGATACAGCTGTACATCCAACCATCTTGCAGTCTATAGGGCTTTGTCCAAATAAATTTGACAAGCATACTTTTCCTCTGTTGGTTAAGCTACACTTGTAGTTTAGTCAATGCATGGTTTTAAGCTGAGATCAAAAACAACAATAATTTTATATATATTTCATAAATGTTCGCTAGATTTCGAAAATATGTCCAGCATTACCTGCAACTATATTAAATTTTTACTATGTCTTTTTAAAGACTTAAAGTCAGAAATGAACAGTGCTTAATATATACAAAATGTACTGTGATTTTTGGAATAAAAAATTACCTTCTGTTAGGGTGTAATGTTCCGAGGAGGTCAAAGATTGAAAATAGTTGGTTGAAATTTGTCCCTCCATGAGACTCTAAAAGTCTAATCTTGGGGATAGGTTTATATGGGGGCTATATTTAATTATGATCAGTCTGATTATTAGAAAGAATATACTGACATCGTGTATATAATTACGGAATAATTATTGCATTGAAATTTGCTCCTCCAAGAGGCTCCGGAAATCAAATATGGGGGTAGATTTATATGAGTGTTATACCTAAAAGTGGTTCTATATAACCCATTTGCAATATCATCCGATCTACATCAATAACAACTACTTGATTAAAGAGTGATTTCAACATACGGACGGACATCGCATCATGACCCGGGATATATATGTACTTTATTGGGTCTGAGACCAATATTTATATTAGCATGCGCCTCATTATATGTGATCGGACTAAAACTTATGCACTTTCACAATAGTGACGTATAGGTTCACACCTTCTGCCTCGCCATGGTCAAATTGTCGGATGAACTACTATTCCATCCATCAAATTGGTATGGATTTTGGATAGGGTATTATTATAGTCGGCTTAATACTAATATAGGTATTTGTTTCAAATTTAACTAAAGGACTGTTGTTAGAAGCTTTAGAATAATCTAAACTCACTTCTTCAAATGTCGAAAACTCCTAAAGGTTCATTAACGGTATATGACATTAAACAGGAACAAATTCATGTACTAATCACAATGCCAATTTATAACTATAAGTATAAAAAGTGGTATTGGTCTTCTGTTCAAATTGTCACAAATTATGTATAATCGGGTAATTAGGAGAGTTTTCAATACCAATCACCGATTCGTAGAGAAATTCCTTGTATAGTCTTCATGCAACACAACAAAAAAGAAAAGGAAATTACACAAAAAAATTCAAAAAGAAACAAAAGCAAGAAATACCGCATAAAAGTAGCAGCATTATGATAAGTTTATTGACAACTTGACAACATTGGCAAGCAACAAGTTGACATTTATCTATGAGAGAACCGCAGGACCATTGTAAAACGCTAAGACACCGACTATGCTTGCACTAAGAAAAAAATTGATGCCCATTTATTTAGAGTTCGTTAAAGAATAGAATTGGGCGAAACCTAAAGCAGATCAATTTAAACAAGTATATATGGCCGTAAGTTCGGCCAGGTCGAATCTTATGTACCCTCCACCATGTATTGCGTAGAAACTTCTACGAAAGACTGTTATCCACAATCGAATTACTTGGGTTGTGGTATCTTAAATCGTTTTCTATATTCTAAATTAGTCCATACGTGGTATATATTAGACAAAAATGGTATGCGTAGGTAAGTCTACAAATAATTACGAATCGATATGGACTTTTGCACTGTATGTAGAGAGCCAGAATTGAAATATGGGGGTCGCTTATATGAGGGCTATATACATTTATGAACTTGATATGGACCAATTTTTGTGTGATTGGGGATCGATTTATCTGAGGGCTATATATAACTATAGACCGATATGGACCTAGTTAGGCATGGTTGTTAACGGCCATATACTAGCACAATGTACCAAATTTCAACTGACTCGGATGAAATTTGTTCCTCCAAGAGGCTCCAAAACCAAATTTTGGGATCGGTTTATATGGGGGCTATATATGATTATGGACTGATATGGACCACTTTGGGCATGGTTGTTAAATATAATATACTACAACACGTACCAAATTTCAACCAGATCGGATGAATTTTGCTTCTCCAAAAGGTACCAGAGGTCAAACCTGGGAACCGGTTTATATGGGGGCTATATAAAATTATGAACTGATATGAACCAATTCCTGCATGGTTGTTGGATACCAGATACTAACATCACGTACCAAATTTCAACCGAATCGGATGGATTTTGCTGTTCCAAGTGGCTCCGGAGGTCAAATCTGGGGATTGGTTTATATGGGGCCTATATATAAATAATTATTGACCGATTTCGACCAATTTTTGCATGGGTGTTTGAGGGCATATATTAACACCACGTACACAAATTTCAACTGAATCAGATGAATTTTGGTCTTCCAAGAGGCTCCGGAGGTCAAATCGGGGGATCGGTTTATATGGGGCTATATGTAATTGTGAACCGATGAGAACCAATTTCTGCATGGTTGTTAGAGACCATATACTAACACCATGTACCAAGCCACATCGGGGGATCGGTTTATATGGGGGCCATATATAATTATGGACCGATGTGGACCAATTTTTGCATGGTTGTTAGAGACCATATACTAGCACCATGTACCAAATTTCAGCCGGATCGGATGAAATTTGTTTCTCTTAGAGGCCTCGCAAACAAAATCGGGGGATCGGTTTATATGGGGGCTATATATAATTATGGACCGATGTCAACCAATTTGTGCATGGTTGTTAGAGACCATATACTAACACCATGTACCAAATTTCAGCCGGATCGGATGAAATTTGCTTCTCTTAGAGGCTTCGCAAGCCAAATCGGGGGATCGGTTCATATGGGGGCCATATATTATTATGGACCGATGTGGACCAATTTTTGCATGGTTGTTAGAGACCATATACTAGCACCATGTACCAAATTTCAGCCGGATCGGATGAAATTTGCTTCTCTTAGAGGCCTCGCAAACAAAATCGGGGGATCGGTTTATATGGGGGCTATATATAATTATGGACCGATGGCGACCAATTTTTGCATGGTTGTTAGAGACCATATACTAACACCATGTACCATATTTCAGACGGATCGGATGAAATTTGCTTCGCTTAGAGCAATCGCAAGTCAAATTTGGGTGTCCGTTTATATGGGGGCTATACGTAAAAGTGGACCGATATGTCCCATTTGCAATACCATCCGACCTACATCAATAACAACTACTTGTGCCACGTTTCAAGTCGATAGCTTGTTTCGTTCGGAAGTTAGCGTGATTTCAACAGACGGACGGACGGACATGCTCAGATCGACTCAGAATTTCACCACGACCCTGAATATATATACTTTATTGGGTCTTAGAACAATATTTCGATGTGTTACAAACGGAATAACAAAGTTAATATACCCTCATCCTATGGTGGAGGGTATAAAACGAATTGAAAACTTGATAAACCTTTCCGATAGTCGAGGGGACCAATTTTAGAGGCCTGTCAGTAGAGTTCCGGTCCACGTAGGGTCTTCAAATTTCGCGAACTACTTCGTCAATATCTCGGCTACAACCATACCATAAAATTCAAAAAGTAATATTGAACTTCGAATACAAAAAAAAATTGCTATATTTGATTGAACTATTTTTAGCAAATATTTGAATGTTAAGCTTTTTTTAGTCGAAAATGGGGTAAGATTTCGTTGATGGTGTAAATGAACGAATGGTCTGATTTTAGTAATAGGAAGGAAAGTCTAAAGTCGGGCGGGGCCGACTATATTATACCCTGCACCACTTTGTAGATCTAAATGTTCGATACCATATCACATCCGTCAAATGTGTTGGGGGCTATATATAAAGGTTTGTCCCAAATACATACATTTAAATATCACTCGATCTGGAAGAATTTGATAGACTTCTACATAATCTATAGACTCAAAATTTAAGTCGGCTAATGCACTAGGGTGGAACACAATGTTAGTAAAAAAATATGGGAAACGTCGAAAATGGGGTAAGATTTCGTTGATGGTGTAAATGAACGAATGGTCTGATTTTAGTAATAGGAAGGAAAGTCTAAAGTCGGGCGGGGCCGACTATATTATACCCTGCACCACTTTGTAGATCTAAATGTTCGATACCATATCACATCCGTCAAATGTGTTGGGGGCTATATATAAAGGTTTGTCCCAAATACATACATTTAAATATCACTCGATCTGGAAGAATTTGATAGACTTCTACATAATCTATAGACTCAAAATTTAAGTCGGCTAATGCACTAGGGTGGAACACAATGTTAGTAAAAAAATATGGGAAACGTTTAAATCTGAAGCAATTTTAAGGAAACTTCGAAAAAGTTTATTTATGATTTATCGCTCGATATATATGTATTAGAAGTTTAGGGAAATTAGAGTCATTTTTACAACTTTTCGACTAAGCAGTGTCGATTTTACAAGGAAAATGTTTGGTATTTTGACCATTTTTGTCGAAATCAGAAAAACATATATATGGGAGCTATATCTAAATCTGAACCGATTTCAACCAAATTTGGCACGCATAGCTACAATGTTAATTCTACTCCCTGTGCAAAATTTCAACTAAATCGGAGTTAAAAATTGGCCTCTGTGGGCAAATGAGTGTAAATCGGGCAAAAGCTTTATATGGGAGATATATCCAAATCTGAACCGATTTCAAGCAAATTTGGCACGCATAATTACAACGCTAATTCTACTCCCTATGCAAAATTTCAACTAAATCGGAGCAAAAAATTGGCCTCTGTGGGCAAATGAGTGTAAATCGGGCGAAAACTATATATGGGAGCTATATCTAAATCTGAACCGATTTTGCTGATATTTTGCAAGTTTTTCGAGACTCATAAAATATTCGGATGTACGGAATTTGAGGAAGATCGGTTGATATACACGTCAATTATGACCAGATCGGTGAAAAATATATATGGCAGCTATATCTAAATCTGAACCGATTTTTTCCAAAATCAATAGGGATCGTCTTTGAGCCGAAACAGGACCCTATACCAAATTTTAGGACAATCGGACTAAAACTGCGAGCTGTACTTTGCACACAAAAATACATCAACAGAGAGACAGACAGACGGACAGACAGACAGACAGACGGACGGACATCGCTAAATCGACTCAGAATTTAATTCTAAGCCGATCCGTATACTAAAAGGTTGGTCTATGATTACTCCTTCTTGGCGTTACATACAAATGCACAAACTTATTATACCCTGTACCACAGTAGTGGTGAAGGGTATAAATAGTTAGAGCAAATTAAAGTTTTGTCAATTTTTTAATGTTTTTTGTACTCAAAAAGGATAATTTCAAATTTTATTTGTGATGGAAAACTAAAAACAAATATACAACAAAATCAAAAATTCAGAGATAATAGAACATTTTCTCAAAATTTTATTTCTATAGAAAATTGTCTCAACATTTTATTTCTTTTGAATTTTAGAGGCCTGTCAGTAGGGTTCCGGTCCATCTAGGGTCTCAAAATTTGGCTCACTACTTGGTCAATATCTTGGCTACAACCATACCATACAATTTCAAAAAGTGATATATAACCACTCCCAAATAACGGATATTTTGCTATTTGTGTTAACTCACCCCTCTATACAATAAGATATTTTTGATCCCTTTGTATGGGAAATACGGTCCGATCGGAACCAAACTTCACATTTTTTCATAATTTTGTCCATCAACTAGGCCCTTCATGGAATCGAGGCACTGTGCGCCCCCCTCAGAGTGTGTCCCTGACGTTGGGTATTTAAAATTCGGCGAACTTATGGCGGTATATAATTGTTTCTTTGTGTAATTAGGAATAATTTCTTTGAGTGTACTATTGCCTTCATTTCACTAACCATTATATTGCATTTGTAAATGTGGCGCTTAGAATTCTTATTGTTGTGTTTTTTTTCTATTTTGCCAACATTTTTGTTTCCTTTTTGAAACAAAAGTCACGAGATAAATCCAATTAGTCTGATATTTGTACTTTTTATGCGACAATTCTCATTAAAAAGCAACAATGACAACAGCAACACTCGTACAACCAACATAACTTCATACAACAACTACAAGAGGGTATACAACGATGACAACAACAACACAACTATTGCTGTCATTAGGAAATGTACTGTTGTGTGTTGAAACACAGACAACAACATCAGCAACATGGCTTAAAGCTCTGCAATATGCCACTCTACCGGCAATCGAATCAAAAATCAAAGTGAAATCCATTTCATAAACCGAAAACATCACCTCATAGATGTATCGTAGTTGTGGGGCTACAATCGCTCGCTGAAGCAAGAGAGTCTCGAGAAGAAAAACACTACTGATGCCTGCCAATATAATCGAAACATTTTATTAATGGTATCCATCTATCCATCCAGAGCTAGGATGAAGATACGAGTCTATGGAACGAAACGAAATCAATTGGCTGAGAATGGTGCATAGGTAACACAACTGTGATGACGATGAGGACGATGCTGATGATGATGCGCTTATAATAATTTTATGTTAACCAATTCAATATCACCATACATTTATTGCTACAATACCAGCAGCAACAATTGTTGGAAAATGTTATACAACAACAAGAAAAACAACAGCAACAATGTTAATAATAAACCTTGGTGGTTACATGTTGTTTGGGGGGGGGGGGGGGGGGTTATTGAAAACAAAACCAAGAAAATAAAATGCACTTCGGAACACGGTTGCCAGATTTGTATACCCTGCGCCACACTGTGGAACAGGGTATTATAAGTTAGTGCATATGTTTGCAACACCCAGAAGGAGACGAGATTGACACATGGTGTCTTTGTCTTTTTTTAATAATATATATGGACGGTTTCATAAAATCAATGAAACTTTACTTAATATATCAAAAAATACTGGTTTTCTCTTAGCGTGAGAGAACCACAACATAGAGTTACTCTCATATGTAACAATACAAGCATATAATACGAGACAAAAAAAAACGAAACATAACGTTTTGGATGCAACACGTGTGTTTGAGTTTTTCAGTACAGTTTGAGTCGCCGTCGCGATTCGAAGAATTTTTTATTGCTGTAAAAAATTGACAAAAAAAAAAAATATTAAATGGAAGCGATGGTGATCATAAGTGATATAAAATATTATAAAATTATGTTCTTTACTGGTTGGACTATAGTGCGGTTTTTAGTAAATGGGTTCATACATTTTGAGCAATTATGCAGGCATTAAGAATCAGGGGAAAAATCTAAAGGAAAAGTTATATGTATTGCATGACGTTTTTAATATATATTATGGAAAAGTACATATTTTGTGTAAATGTAGTATACATAATTTTCGACATTGAGAAATATGTATTTTTACATAATATATATTAAAAATATCATGCATTAAATATATCTCTTCTTTTCTTTTTTTCTTTTCAATTTTCCCCTAATTCTTAATTGGTCAAAATGTATGAACTCATTTATTAAAAACCGCATTAAAGTCCTGCGAGTAAAACACATTTTATATTATTTTTTATTAGTTATAAATATGAGCACCAATGCTTTCAGTTAATTAATAAAATTGTTTTATTTCGTCAACCTTTTTCAGCAATAAATAACCTTTGAATCGCGACGGCGACTCAAACTGAACTGAAAAAACCAACCACAGCAAAGCCACCTGTTGCCTTCAAAAACGTTATGTTTGGTTTTTGTCTTGTTTTGTATGCTTGTATTGTATACATATGAGAGTAACTCTATGTTTTGGCTCTCTCATGCTAAGAGAAAACCGGTATTATTGGATATATTATGTAAAGTTTCATTAATTTTATGGAAGAATCCATGCACATTATTAAAAATTGCTTAATTTAATAACAAGTATTTACGAATAAAAAAAAAATACATCTATTTCATGAAAGAGTCCATAAAAAATGTACACATTTATGTACAAATTCATATATAGATATAGCTCCCATATATATAAATTTCGCCCGATATGGACTTATATGGCCCCAGAAGCCAACGTTTTACCCTAATTTGCTTAAAATTTTGCACAAGTAGAACAATTAGTACTATAGTCAAGTGTGCCAAATTTTATTGAAATCGGTTCAGATTTAGATATAGTTCCCATATATATCTTTCGCCCGATATGGACTAATACGGTCCCAGAAGCCAGAGTTTTATTTGGTTGAAATTTTGCACTAGGAGTACAATTAGTAGTGTAGTCAATTGTGCCAAATTTTATTGAAATCGGTTCAGATTTAGATATAGCACCTATATATATCGTTCGCCCGATTTACACTCATATTACCACAGTGGGCAATGTTTTACTCTGATTTAATTGAAATTTTGCACAGGGAGTAGAATTGGCATTGTAGCTATGCGTGCCAAATTTGGTTGAAATCGGTTCAGGTTTAGATATAGCTCCCATATATAGCTTTCGCCCGATTTACACTCATATGACCACAGAGGCCAATTTTGTGCTCCGATTTAGTTGACATTTTGCACAGGGAATAGAATTAGCATTGTAGCTTTGCGTGCCAAATTTGGTTGAAATCGGTTCAGATTTAGATATATCTCTCATATATAGCTTTCGCCCGATTTACACTCATATGCCCACAGAGGCCAATTTTTAACTCCGATTTAGTTGAAATTTTGCACAGGGAGTAGAATTAGCATTGTAGTAATGCGTGCCAAATTTGGTTGAAATCGGTTCAGATTTCGATATAGCTCCCATATATATGATTTTCTGATTTCGACAAAAATGGTCAAATTACCAACATTTTCCTTGTAAAATCGCCACTGCTTAGTCGAAAGTTATAAAAATGACTCTAATTTTCCTAAACTTCTAATACATATATGTCGAGCGATAAATCATAAATAAACTTTTTCGAAGTTTCCTTAAAATTGCTTCAGATTTAAATGTTTCCCATAGTTTTTTTACTAACATTGTGTTCCACCCTAGTGCATTAGCCGACTTAAATTTTGGGTCCATAGATTTTGTAGAAGTCTATCAAATTCTGTCCAGATCGTGTGATATTTAAATGTGTGTATTAGGGACAAACCTTTATATATAGCCCCCAACACGTTTGACGGATGTGATATGGTATCGAAAATTTGGATCTACAAAGTGTGCAGGGTATAATATAGTCGGCCCCGCCCGACTTTAGACTTTCCTTACTTGTTTTGAAAGAGATCCTCAAAATTTCAAAAGTATATCCCCAAAAAATCCCCAACCGAAATGTTTTCCTCATGGAAAATCCCCAAAGAAAAAAACAAGTATATATGGCCGTAAGTTCGGCCAGGCCGAATCTTATGTACCCTCCACCATGGATTGCGTAGAGACCTCTACTAAAGACGGTCATCCACAATTAAATTACTTGGGTTGCGGCCAATGGCAAGGCATCTTAAAACTTCTTAACATCATATTCTAAATTGTAAGTTAGTTCATGCCGGATATATATTATACAAAAGAAAGGTCGATTAAATGCGTAAATATTCAGTTCTTGACCGGTATATATAGGGAAGAAATAATTACGAACCGATATGAACTTTTGTGCGGTAATTATAAAGCCAGAATTGAAATATCGGGGTCGCTTTATATGGGGGCTACATACAATTACCAAAAATGGCAGATTTTTTACTGTTTGGTAGGTTGGTAGAATTCTTGAAGATTTTTTTGGTAGATTATAAATAAAATAAATTTTGGTAGATTATTTTTGGCTCGAGGGGCAATCGTGATTTTTCTGTGATTGAGGATCGGTTTATATGGGGGCTATGTATAATATAGATCGATACGCACCAATTTTGGCATGGTTGTTATCGGCCATACACTAGCGAAATGTTCCAAATTTGAACCAGATCGAATGAATTTTGTTCCTTCAAGAGGCTCCGGAGGTCAAATCTGGGGATCGGTTTATATAGGGGCTATATATAATTATGAACCGATGTGGACCAATTTTTGCACGATTGCTAAACACTATATACAAACACCATGTTCCGAATTTCAGACGGATCGGATGAAATTTGCTTCTCTTAGAGGCTCCGCAAGCCAAATCTGGGGATCGGTTTATATGGGGGCTTTATATAATTATGAACCGATGTGGACCAATTTTTGCACGTTTGTTAGAGACCATATACCAACACCATGTACCAAATTTCAGCCAGATCGGATGAAATATGCTTCTCTTAGAGGCTCCGCAGGCCAAATCTGGGGGCTATACGTAAAAGTGAACCGATATGGCCCATTTGCAATATCATCCGACCTACATCAATAACAACTACTTGTGCCAAGTTCCAAGTTGATAGCTTGTTTCGTTCGATAGTTAGCGTGATTTCAACAGACGGACGGACATGCTTAGATCGACTAAGAATTTCACTACGATCCAGAATATATATACCTTATAGGGTCTTAGAGCAATATTTCGATGTGTTACAAACGGAATGGCAAAGTTAATATACCCTCCTCCTATGGTGGAGGGTATAAAAAGTATATACAGTTGTAAGTTCGGCTAGGCCGAATCTTATGTATCCTCAATAGCGTTGAACTTCTACTAAAGACTGTCATCCACAATCGAATTACTTGGGTTGTGGTAATACTTGCCCATGGCAAGGTATCTAAAAATTTCTTAACATCGTCTTCTACATTGTATGTTAGCCCATAAGGGGTATATATTACTTAAAAAAAATCTATGAACTGTTGCGTGGTAATTAGAAAGCTAGAAAGGAAATATGCGGATCGCGTTATATGGGGTCTATATAAAATTATGAAATGATATTGATCAATTTTTGTGTGATTGCAGATCGCGACGCTTTTTGCTGGGTAACTATAGACCAATATGGACCAATTTTAGCATGGTTGTTAGCGGCCATATCCTAGCACAACGTACCAAATTTCAACCGAATCGGACGAAATTTACTCCTCCAAGAGGATCCGGTGGTCAAATCTGGGTATCTGTTTACATTTATATGGACTAATTTTTCCATGGTTGCTAGTGTTCATATACTTACACAACATGTGTTACAAAATGCAAACTTATCTTTATGAAGATGGGTATAACATTTTTTTCCAAGCATTAACTTCTCCAAACTTTCATTGGGCAATCATATCTGCTTGCTGGGTTATCATAAAAACCAAAACAAAAAATCTATTATTACACTGAAAAAAATATTGTCGTGAGGTCAAAGATTTCATGTCTTTAAAATACGAATACAAATTTTGCTTAGCATAGAAGACGCATTTCTCTAAAATAAAGTTATTTTCCTTGTCCAAAAGTCGATAAACTTTTCAATCAAGTCGTATTGTCCTTATAATTAAGTGATTTGACTTAAAAATGGGTATCTTAACATGAAAGAAAAAAATTATGGGCTAAGGTCAACTTGACTTTAATAATTCAGAAAAATTCTTTAAATTTAATGAAATTGTCTTTAAATTTGTTGTTTTTTTGCATCTTGACTACAAAGCAAAAAATCGTTCAAATATAGGACATGTTTTTCAAAACTTTATTTTAAAGAAGTTTTTTACTTCAAACATAGCATAATTTCTATTGGAAGTCGAGTCCTAATTTGGAAAATAAAGTTGCCGTTAACTCGTTTTTAAAGGACTTTGATAGCATATGAAGAAAAAAGCTGAGAAAGCGAAAAATTAAAATTTGCTTCCTAGAAGCAAGTACACAAAACCTAAATTTAAAAGAGAATTGTGTCTTAAAAGTATCCTTACTTGTATTCTCCGCTTCTTTGGCTCGGAATCAATACCAAATTTTTTAAAGTAAAGACAAAATCTTTGGAACCGAGTATGCTTTTTTTTCAGTGTACTTACCTCGCATTAACCGATGACTGAGCTGCTCCAATCTCTTCCATAGATTTTCTGTAAAAAAAATATAAAAGATAAATCATAGAACACACAGTAAACAGAAATCTAAAAAAATTTTATTAAACGCTGTTTTGTTCAGCAAATTCTTTACTTATGTTTTTTTTGTTTGTTTGTGGCAAATTTTCTTCTTCAGAGTTTTTCTTCTATTACAGCTCCAGATGGCCAATCTGAAGCTATGGCCTAAGTATAAAGCCAATGGTAAAAATGAAAGCAAGAAAAACGTTAAATGCATTTTTGCTATAAATTTAATAATGCGGTAAATGTGTTGCGGTGTTAGCAAGAATTAACACAATAGCAAAAAAATCAGCA
Organism: Haematobia irritans; assembly: GCF_050003625.1. Classification (NCBI taxonomy): domain Eukaryota; kingdom Metazoa; phylum Arthropoda; class Insecta; order Diptera; family Muscidae; genus Haematobia; species Haematobia irritans. The sequence continues at coordinate 152,756,694 of NC_134400.1, read as the reverse complement.
ATATTGTTGCAGTTTTTGCTGATATTGTTAGTAACAAATAGCACATAGAGATTCGCTTAAATATGTACATAATAAATTATTGATCAATTGTTAAGAAAGTAAGAGGAAGAAGGCAAGTCAATATATGTGCAGATCGGTTGATAATCTTCTGCATTGAAAGAAATGCGTAGAACGGGATTTTCGGTTTATGAAACATGGAATATTGAAAAGTTATTGTATCATGAGAAACATCTGTGCATTTGCCGGATTGTTTATTTTAATTGTTGTAAAACTTACCTATCACCCCAACAGAGAGCATCTTCACGATATCTGGAAGAGAAAACAAATTGAAAATATTATAGGCTATTTCAATTAATTACATTGGAGGACAACAAGTATATATGGCCGTAAGTTCGGCCAGGCCGAATCTTATGTACCCTCCACCATGAATTGCGTAGAAACTTCTACTAAAGACTGTCATCAATAGTCGAATCGCGGTAACACCTGTGTTAAAAATTCCTAACACAGTCTTCTAAATTGTAAGTTAGCCCATACGTGGTATATATTAAACTAAAAAAGGCCGACAGTTTGAAAAAATTTTATATAGAAATAAAACATTTTCTATAGAATTAAAATTGTGAGAAAAATTTCTATAGAAATAAAATTTTGACAAAATTTTCGATAGAAATAAAATTTTGACAAAATTTTCTATAGAAATAAAATCGTGACAAAATTTTCTATAGAAATACAATTTTGACAAAATTTTCTATAGAAATAAAATTTTGAAAAAATTTTCTATAGAAATAAAATTTTGATAAAATTTTCGACAGAAATAAAATTTTGACAAAATTTTGTATAGAAATAAAATTTTGACAACATATTCTATAGATATAAAATTTTGGTAACTTTAGCCCGATATGGACCAACTTTGGCATGGTTGTTACCGGTCATATACTAGCGCAATGTACCAAATTTTAAACGGATAGGATAAATTTTGCTCCTCCGAGGGGCTACAGAGGTCAAGTCTGGGTTTATATGGAGGCTATATATAATTATGATTCGATATGGACCAATTTTTGCATGGTTTTTAGAAACTATATACTAACACCACGTACCAAATTTCAACCGAATAGGATAAATTTTGCTCCTCCGAGGGGCTCCAGAGGTCAAGTCTGGGCATCGATTTATATGGAGGCTATATATAATTATGATCCGATATGGACCAATTTTTGCATGCTTTTTAGAAACCATATACTAACACCACGTACCAAATTTCAACCGGATAGGATAAATTTTGCTCCTCCAAGGGGCTTCAGACATCAAATCTGGTGATCGGTTTATATGGGGGCTATATATAATTATCGACCGATATGAACCAATTTTTGCATGGTTGTTATAGACCATATACTAACACCACATACCAAATTTCAACCGGATCGGATGAATTTTGCTCCACTAAGAGCCTCCGGAGGTCAAATATGGGGATCGGTTTATATGGGGCTATATATAATTATAGACCGATATGGACCAATTTTTGCATGGTTGTTAGAGACTATATACTAACACCACTTATGAATGGACCAATTTTTGCATGGTTGTTAGAGACCGTATACTAACACCACTGACAAAGTTTCAACCAGATCGGATGAATTTTGCTCCACTAAGAGCCTCCGGAGGTCAAATCTGGGGATCGGTTTATATGGAGACTATATACAATTATGATCCGATATGGACCAATTTTTGCATGGTTTTTAGAAACCATATACTAGCACCACGTACCAAATTTCAACCGGATAGGATAAATTTTGCTCCTCCAAGGGGCTCCAGAGGTCAAACCTGGGGGTCGGTTTATATGGGGGCTATACGTAAAAGTGGTCCGATATGGCCCATTTGCAATACTATCTGACCTACATCAATAAAAACTACTTATGCCAAGTTTCAAGTCGATAGCTTGTTTCATTCGGAAGTTAGCGTGATTTCAACAGACGGACGACGGACGGACATGCTTAGATCGACTCAGAATTTCACCACGACCCACACTGAAAAAAAAGCATACTCGGTTCCAAAGATTTTGTCCTTACTTTAAAAAATTTGGTATTGATTCCGAGCCAAAGAAGCGGAGAATACAAGTAAAGATACTTTTAAGACACAATTCTCTTTTAAATTTAGTTTTGTGTACTTGCTTCTAGGAATCAAATTTTAATTTTTCGCTTTCTCAGCTTTTTTTCTTCATATGCTATCAAAGTCCTTTAAAAACGAGTTAACGGCAACTTTATTTTCCAAATTAGGACTCGACTTCCAGTAGAAATTATGCTATGTTTGAAGTAAAAAACTTCTTTAAAATAAAGTTTTGAAAAACATGTCCTATATTTGAACAACAAATTTAAAGACAATTTCATTAAATTTAAAGAATTTTTCTGAATTATTAAAGTCGAGTTGACCTTAGCCTATAAATTTTTTCTTTCATGTTAAGATAACCATTTTTAAGTCAAATCACTTAATTATAAGGACAATACGACTTCATTGAAAAGTTTATCGACTTTTGGACAAGGAAAATAACTTTATTTTAGGGAAATGCGTCTTCTATGCTAAGCAAAATTTGTATTCGTAGTTTAAAGACATGAAATCTTTGACCTCAAGACAATATTTTTTTCAGTGCAGGATATATATACTTTATGGGGGTCTTAGAGCAATATTTCGATGTGTTACAAACGGAATGACAAAGTTAATATCCATCCTATGGTGGAGGGTATAAAAAGTATGTTATAAACGCTCAAAAGATCAACGAGGCCGAATCTTGTGTACCCTTTGTCAAAAAGCGGTTCATCGGAAGTGAAAAAAACGAATAGAAAATCACGGGATGCCCTTAAAATGAAAACGTTTGTGAAACAACTTCCATTTTTTTCTGAGATATTATTAACTGCAAATTACACCGCCGAAAATCAGCCCCATAAGAATAAGACAAAAATTTGTAGAAAAAAAAACTAACTAAAAAAGCTAAAGAAACCACCATTAACCATCACATTGGATTTACTTTTAATCGATTTGGAGGTTGTGCGGTTGTTGCTTCTGCGCCACCACAGCAAATTTGTCTCCCCATGAATGAAAGCGGACGGACAAGCTCATCGAATATTTGTAGTAAATCAATACAACACACAATTTGAGTCCGCAATTTGACCGAACAAACGCACTCATCTCTATCCTTTTATTCTCCAGCATTTCTAGTTTAATTTTCAGCGAAATTTATGTGAAGGCCAAGGGACATGGTATTTGGCCATATATCAGAGATCGTCCTATAATGAACGGTCAATATTTGATTGCCGGACACAAACGTCCTTTACGTATGTGATGATCATAATTTTAAAGGTTTATTCAACCATCGATATTTTTTTTGTTTTTGTTTTGTAAAGGTGACAATCGATCGGAAAGCAATGTCGATAGTCGATATACCCTATTGGTTTTGATGAAATTGATTGGATGTGAAATAAATATAAGAAGGAACAATTCTAGTAAATTGGAGGTGTTCGGATAAGCGTAGTAAGGCCTCTGAGGGGAGGGCTTAGTCCCTTCCAGAAAAAATTTAGCCCCCTTCCAAAATTTAAAAACCTATGTATGATTTTCCATTAAATATTGTTACAGTGGTATAGAAGAGGGGCTATAGCCCCCCTGGTTAACGTGGTCGAGATACGGCAATGGGTGTTCGAGACATCTGAGTGATGTAAACATTCAAGAAATGGCTAAGGTCGAGTGGAGAATGACACTTTGTCACTGAAAAAAATATTGTCGTGAGGTCAAAGATTTCATGTCCATAAAATATGAATGCGAAGTTTGCATAGAATAGAAGACGCTTTTCTGTGATATTAAAAGTTTTCCTTGTTCAAAGGTTGATAAACTTTGAAATGAAGTCGTTTTGTCTTTATATTTAAGTGATTCGACTTAAAATTGGCTACCTTGTCATATTTGACTAAGGTCAACGTGACTTTAATAATTCTGAATAATTCTTAAATTTTAATGTAAATGTCTTTAAATTTGTTGTCTTTTTGCATCTTGACTACAAAGTCAAAACGCATTAAAAAATAGGACATATCTTTCATTACTTTATTTTAATGACGATTTTTACATGAAACAGCATTATTTCCGCTTGAATCGCGGTTGCCAGAGTTGGTAGAATTCTGCCAAAGGTGGTAGATTTTTTACTGTGGTAGATTGGTAGAATTCTTAACGTTTTGGTAACGTTTTGGTAGGGAGCCACCGTGGTGCAATGGTTAGCATGCCCGCCTTGCATACACAAGGTCGTGGGTTCGATTCCTGCTACGACCGAACACCAAAAAGTTTTTCAGCGGTGGATTATCCCACCTCAGTAATGCTGGTGACATTTCTGAGGGTTTCAAAGCTTCTCTAAGTGGTTTCACTGGAATGTGGAACGCCGTTCGGACTCGGCTATAAAAAGGAGGTCCCTTGTCATTGAGCTTAACATGGAATCGGGCAGCACTCAGTGATAAGAGAGAAGTTCACCACTCTGGTATCACAATGGACTGAATAGTCTAAGTGAGCCTGATACATCGGGCTGCCACATAACCTAACCTAACGTTTTGGTAGATTCTGCAAAATCTTCCTCTCCAACTAAGAGGTACTTCAATTTTCTACATATATAGAAATAAATAAAAAAAAAATAGAAATCAAATTTCTATATAGAAATAAAATTTTGACCAAATTCTCTATAGAAATAAAATTTTGACAAAATTTTCTAAAAAAATAAAATTTTGACAACATTTTCTATAGAAATAAAATTTTGACAAAATTTTCTATAGACATAAAATTTTGAAAAATTTTCTATAGAAATAAAATTTTGACACAATTTTCTATAGAACTAAAATTTTGACAAAATTTTCTATACATAAAATTTTGACAAAATTTCTATAGAAATGAAATTTTGACACAATTTTCTATAGAACTAAAATTTTGACAAAATTTTCTATAGAAATAAAATTTTGACAAAATTTTCTATAGAAATAAAATTTGACAAAATTTTCTATAGAAATAAAATTTTGACAATATATTCTATAGAAATAAAATTTTTGCAATATATTCTATAGAAATAAAATTTTGAAAAAATAAATTAGAAATAAAAATTTAACAAAATTTTCTATAGAAATAAAATTTTAACAAAATTTTCTATAGAAATAAAATTTTAACAAAATTTTCGATAGAAATAAAATTTTAACAAAATTTTCTATAGAAATAAAATTTTAAAAAAATTTTGTTTCTGTAGAAATAAAATTTTAACAAAATTTTCTAAAGAAATAAAATTTTGACAAAATTTTCTATGGAAATAAAATTTTGACAAAATTTTTTTAGGAATAAAATTTTGATAAAATTTTCTATAGGAATAAAATGTTGATAAAATTTTCTTTAGAAATACAATTTTGACAAAATTTAGTAATAAAATTTTGGCAAAATTTAAAGATTCAAAATATCAGTTTTGAATAAATATCATAAACAGATCTAATCGGAAAATCGGTGCGAGCTATATAAATCATCGGAAAGCCTTTATTAAATTCGTATTACATCCTTTATCACAAACTTAATATATTTTATACCATTAGAAGAAAATTCAAAATTATTTTTTGTGATCCAAGATTTCGTTTGGGATATGGTTTTTGCGTCTGGTAGAGCATACATAGGATTCGGTCCGACCGAGCTTTTAGTTATATAGAATTATTTTCTTCTCACATTTTTTGTTTTCGTTGAGCAATTTTGTTTTTGTGGCTACGAGTATGATTATAAGTTTTCTGCTTGCGATCATTAAAGCACCGCAGAAAGGATGGACAACTAAGGTGACCAAATTTCATTGCTACAGATGCCAGACAAAAAGCAATTAACAAAATTGCATTATTCCCCTCTTTAGAAGTTAGTCAAAATATAAGTGATGAGAAATGCTTCAAGCCAAACACAAAAAAGCAAGAAAAAATTACTTTACCGATTTGATTGAATTTTGTGTCGATAGATCAATCGACACATTAAAGTTTATTCATGGCAATATCGATCAATCCAATATTGTATATAAGTATGTATGTGTGTGGTTTCAAAGATATTCCCAGAACTGTTATTTTGAAAAGAATGAAGGTCGACAATACTTATGGCATTGGAAACCATTTTTCGAAGGAACTAAAGATTTCAAATGGTATGGGAGTAATTACAGGGCGCCAAAAAAACTATGTAGGCTTGGATAACGGATCACGGCTGCTACAGTTGGTAGAATTCTACCAAAAATGGTGATGTTTTGCTTGATTTTGCAAAATATTCCTCTAAGAGGTACTTCACAAATTTTCTATAGAAATAAAATTTCAACAATGTTATCTATAGAAATAAAATTTTAGCAAAATTTTCTATTGAAATATAATGTTGGCAATATTTTCTATAGTGTTTTATATAATGATTTACCCAATACTATTAAAAATATTCCTAATATTGCATTATTTTAATCAGCTTCTAAGAAGTATCTTTTTGAGTCTATAGAAACACTTTTGATATGAAAGAAAGTAATTTAAAGTAATATCGAATAACAATTTTTCAGTTTTGTATGAAATATACCACCATAGTTAATTAGTTTTGTATTAGATAAAAATAATAATTATATAAATTTTAAATTGCACCAGATATGTAAGATAGCCTACTTGCCTCAAATATGCCACTATGGTCGCTGAGGCTATTAGTTAGAGTATGTGAATTGTAGCAAATATGAATTCCAAATAAACAAACAAAAAAAAAGAAAAAAAGAAAAAATTGACAAAATTTCCTATAGAAATAAAATTTTGACAATATTTCCTATAGAGGCAATTTTACCAAAATTTTCTATACACAAAAAATTTTCTATAGAAATAAAGTTTTGAAAACTTTTCCTATAGAAATAAAAATTTTATAAAATTTTCTACAGAAATAAAATTTAGCAATATAAGATTTGTTTGTTGGGTACTTTTTACACTGAAAAGTATTTACGTGATATAAAACATTACGCAAACTCAATTTTAGGGTGTGCAATTTACAAAATATTGAAGACAATTTTCTTAAAAAAAATACAATTTTAATTAAAGGAAAGTTTATAATCTTTTTTTCAAATTTTTTTGTTTCAAAATTTAGGACACAAATTTTGGAAATTTCCGCACCACCGTTAAAGTTTTATGTCTTTGAATAAGAGTAAAGATTTAAAGAAACTGAAATATTGAATCTTTAGATTTAAGATAAAAACGTTTCAAATATAGGCTAAGACTTATTTTGAAGATTTAGCAACTTTGGTTTAAAACTTTTTGGAATTAAGAAAACACTTTTTACAATGAAGTATCCGTTATGAATTGGATTTGCCAGCCGGCATTTGTGTGGAAATTCGATAAATAAGGTCTGTATTCTAATTGAAATTTTATTGATCCTAGATTTTAATCCAGATAGGTCGCTAAAAATGTCTTTATTTTAAAGAAGCCGCATCTTTGGCTCGAAATCAATACCAGGATTAAAGGAAGGTCAAAATGTATCGATCCAATAAACTTGTTTTTTTAGTGTAGGTAACATTTTCCTAAATTTTGGTAGATTATTTTTGGATCCAGTGGCAACCGTGTAACGGATACCTCTAGTCTTTATGGAAAAAATATTGTTATAGTATATTAGGATACCATTAAAGGAACTTTACAAAGTAAATATATGTTTTTTAATATATATGAATTTTCTTTTTATAAAGTACGTAGACTATAGGCCTTTTTAACGAAAAGATCTTTTATTTTCAATTCATCAATGCAAATTAAAATTTTATTTTTCTCTATCTCATATATATTTCAAAAGGGTTTCTTTTCTGTTTTATTTCAAATTTGAATTCCTTAACTCTCCAAAGCTTATTTTTTAGCAGTGCTTACATGGACTCATTCACAAAATATGTTATATGAAAAATGCAGACATACAGCGTTCCAAAGATGTTGTCTTTACACTAATGATTTTCGTGTTGATTTCGATCCAAAGAAGAGGAGAATTGAAATAAGGTTACTTTTAAGACACAATTCTCTTTTAAATTTGGGTTTTGCGTACTTAATTAGAGGTAACAAATTTTAATTTACTAATTTTTTCAGCTTTTATCTTCATGTGCTATCAAAGTTCTTTAAAAGTTTGTTAACAACATTTAAATTTCCATATTCAGACTCGATTTCAAGTAGAAATTTTGCTATGTTTCATGTAATAAACATCTTTGAAATAAATCATTGAAAACCCACTCCTATTTGGGAACACTTTTATGCTTTATAGTCAAAATACAAAAAGAATTTTTCGGGTTTATAACAGGTTGGCTCATGAGTCCCCGGTCTGACACATAGATGGCGTCGCTAGTATTAAATGCATATTATTTTTATATAGTACCAACCTTCAAATGATTCGTGTCAAAATTTGACGTCTGTAAGTCAATTAGTTTGTGACATAGAGCGTCTTTTGTGAAGCAACTTTTGTTATTGTGAAAAAAAAATGGAAAAAAAGGAATTTCGTGTTTTTATAAAATACTGTTTTCTGAAGGGAAAAAATACGGTGGAAACAAAAACTTGGCTTGATAATGAGTTTCCGGACTCTGCCCCAGGGAAATCAACAATAATTGATTGGTATGCAAAATTCAAGCGTGGTGAAATGAGCACGGAGGACGGTGAACGCAGTGGACGCTCGAAAGATGTGGTTACCGACGAAAACATCAAAAAAATCCACAAAATGATTTTGAATGACCGTAAAATGAAGTTGATCGAGAAGCAGAGGCCTTAAAGATATCGAAGGAACGTGTTGGTCATATCATTCATCAATATTTGGATATGCCGAAGCTCTGTGCAAAATGGGTGCCGCGCGAGCTCACATTTGACCAAAAACTACAACGTGTTGATGATTCTGAGCGGTGTTTGCAGCTGTTAACTCGTAATACACCCGAATTTTTCCGTCGATATGTAACAATGGATGAAACATGGCTCTATCACTACACTCATGAGTCCAATCGACAGCCGGCTGAGTGGACAGCGTCCGGTGAACCGTCTCCGAAGCGTGGAAAGACTCAAAAGTCCGCTGGAAAAGTAATGACCTCTGTTTTTTGGGATGCGCATGGAATAATTTTTATCGATTATCTTGAGAAGAGAAAAACCATAAACAGTGACTATTATATGGCGTTATTGGAGCGTTTGAAGGTCGAAATCGCGGCACCAGCGACTTTTTCTTGTTCTCAGACTTCAAAAGGATGCTCCAGGGAAAAAATTTGGCTGCAATGAAGAGGTGATCGCCGATACTGAGGCCTATTTTGAGGCAAAACCGAAGGAGTACTACCAAAATGGTATCAAAAAATTGGAAGGTCTTTATAATCGTTGTATCGCTCATGAAGGGAACTATGTTGAATAATAAAAACGAATTTTGACAAAAAAAAATGTGTTTTTCCTTGTTAGACCGGGGACTTATCAGCCAAACTGTTAAAAGCCAAGTTGACCTTAGGCAAATACGTATTTCTTTCACATAACGATGGCCATCTTTAAGTCGAATCACTTAACTATAAGGACAAAAGGACTTTTGAACCAGAGAAAAACTTTATATCAAAGAAATGCGTATTCTATGTTAAACAAAATTCGTCTTTCCACAAACATTTCTTTTAAAGCGCATCACTGGATCCCCCATCGATTTTTCCACTTCCGATTCGGTCCATTTGGACAAGTCCTAGAAGAACTCAATTCGGCTATTTTAATTGAAAATTTAAGTTTTGGAGAATTAAATTTTGCAAAAAAGAAAGAAAATTAAAAAAATATGGGTTTGGTGAACTACCAGAATTTGTTCTGATAATTGGTTGATAGTTTTGCTGCAAGTAGAGGATGCTGATGAGGAATGTGGTAATTCCGAAATTCTATAGGGCTTTGCCCAAATAAATTTGACAAACATTCTTTTCTTCTGTTGGTTAAGCTACACTTGTAGTTTAGTCAATGCATGGTTTTAAGCTGAAATCAAAAAACAACAACAATGCTTAAAGAACAAAACCAACAATAACAAAACAAAACGAATGAAAAAAAAATATATATAAAAAAAAAACAATTAAGGAAAGTCTAAAGTCGGGCGGGGCCGACTATATTAACATATACCCTGCACCACTTCCCGCCAAAAAAATTTGGAAGTTCTTCCAAAGGCACAACTTTAAAGCACTTCCAGAAGATGAACTCCCAATGATGTTCTTTATTTTAACTTCCCAGGAAGTTCTTTTAATTCAATTTTTATAACATGTTTTTTCATACATTTAATAGGTATTTTTAACTTTTTTTGTTTAATAGGTTGCAAACAGAGTAAGAATTCATAAAATGGTACAAATCATTTAAATTTTGTCGAAAAAAATTCAAAATCCAATCTGAAAAATTTGTGAATTTTTGAAAATAGGTCAAACGTTTCCGACAAGCGTCAGAGTCCATTAAAAATTATAAAAAATTATAAAAATTATTTATTTGACAAAATATCACAGATTTTTTAATTTACATACAAAACATTGAATTCGGATCACACCTTAAGAAGTGATGCAAATTCAGTGCAACGGCTATTGAAATGGAGGACTTCCATCCTATGACAAGCCCATGTTAAATATATCCTTCTGCGTCAATTTTGCACCACTTCCGGATCCAAAAATAACATTTTCATTACTTTTTTGGCGACGCTTTTTTTGCTGGGTTTGTAAATCCACATTTTCGATACTACATCAAATCCGTCAAATGTGTTGGGTGCTATATAAAATTGTTTTCGTCCCAAATACATACAGTTAAATCTGACTCCATCTGAACAAAATTTATAATCTATATGTTAGACTTAATATTTAAGTCACCCTGGGAGGGTACACTATGTTAGTAAGAAATATGGGAAACATTTTAATCTGAACCAATTTTGAGGCAACTTCGCAAAAGTGTATTTATGATTTGTCGGTCGATAGATATGTATTAGAAATAAAGGAAAATTTGAGCCACTTTTACAAGTTTTCTACTTAGCAGTGCTATTTTATACGAAAAATGTGGGTATTTTGGCCATTTTTGCCCAAATCGGAAATACATATATATGGAAGCTATATAGAAATATGAACCGATTTCAATCAAATTTACCAAGCATTGGTAGAATGTCAATTATACTCTCTGTGCAAAATTGCACGAAAATCGGTGATAAACTTTGGCATCTGTGGTCATATGAGTCTAAATCGGACGAAATATATATATATATATATATATATATATATATATATATATATATATATATATATATATATATATATATATATATATATATATATATATATATATATATATATATATATATATATATATATATATATATATATATATATATATATATATATATATATATATATATATATATATATATATATATATATATATATATATATGTGAACTATATCTAAATCTGAACCGATTTAACTGATATTTCGCAATGTTTTCAAGGCTCATAAAATATTCCGATGTACGGATTTTGAAGAACATCGGTTGATAAACACGCCAATTATGACCAGATCGGTGATAAATATATATGGCAGATATATCTAAATCTGTACCGATTTTTTCCAAAATCAATAGCGAACAAAACGACCCTATGCCAAATTTGAGGACGTCCGGACTTTAACTGCGACCTGTACTTTGAACACAAAAATACATGAACAGACGGACGGACAGAGAGACAGACGGACATCGCTAAATCGACTCAGAATTCAATTCTAAGACGATCAGTATACTAAACGATGGGTCTCAGACCTTTCCTTCTTGGCGTTACATACAAATGCACACACTTATTATACCCTGTACCACAGTAGTGGTGAAGGGTATAAAAATATAAAAAATTCATTGGATATGAGCCGAGTTTGCACTACTACCGGATCACAAATTGGCATCTAAACTACTTTTTTGGAAACACTTGCTTTTTTAAAGACATGAAATCTTTGGCCTCATGATATTTTTTCAATGTAGGATGGTGAGTATACAAAGACTGATGGAGCACGTGCTGCTCATCTATGAATACGAAATAGAATTTTAGTTCATATTTAGGCATAACAATTTTGCACTAGCACCCATTCTCTTGGGAGGAGCCTAGAAAATAATGATTTTGTAGTTTTCTTATTGATATGGTATTCGTTCCTGGAAATAAGTCGGACTAATTAAAGATTGCAAAAAAAAAAAAAAAACAAAAATAGTCGCCTTTGTGATCATATTGCCCTAGAGATTGTTAAGAATTTCAACATTCTCTTTGAATTTCTGCATAAATTCTCTATTTTGTCATAGTTAAGAGAAGATTTCTGATACTCTATGCGAACATTATAATGATTGGCATACGGGAGTAGTACTTGTGACTGTAGTGTAGTTGAGCTGTAGACTTTACATGTGGATGGAATGTTGTAATATCACATTACCACCACAAAAAACAACAGCAGCAGTAGGAACAACAAAGTATCAACAGTGAACATGATAGTCGGTTGCTGTAATGGCATACAAAAGGTATGGAGTGATATCCTTTTATAGGATATCATTAATTTTTGTGCTAAAGCTTCTTCGATCCATATTTTTCAGGTGTAGGTAGGGTTTGCAGGATGAAGATAACTCTTGACAAATAAACGTCCATTTGTAATTGCTTTAAGAGAAAGCACTACTTGTTGAGGACAATCGCAGTGGCCCTCTAATAAACATTTACAAATTGGTCCATAATTATATATAGAGTGGCTGATGTATATTGAATCAAGTTCATGTTGCTATAACTTTTAAACCGATCGTTTGCGAGCTGGCAAATTTATTCCAGTGTCACTTCATTGTATAGCAAAGCAGTGTTATCACACGGACGAAAAAGACGGGTTTTCATATGTTTTGGTGTAAAAATTATATGTTTGGAACTCAAATTTTTTAACACAATATTTTTAAGTGCAAGCATATAATGTTAAGTGCAAGCATATAATGTTCATGTTGCTATAACTTTTAAACCGATCGTTTGCGAGCTGGCAAATTTATTCCAGTGTCACTTCATTGTATAGCAAAGCAGTGTTATCACACGGGCGAAAAAGACGGGTTTTCATATGTTTTGGTGTAAAAATTATATGTTTGGAACTCAAAATTTTTAACACAATATTTTTAAGTGCAAGCATATAATGTTCATAAACTAGCATAACATGTTTGGGACATATATGTTAATATGTTAGAACATATTATGTTTGGGACATAGAATGTTTGTAAATATAATATGCTTAGATGCAAACATATATTATTTTGGAAATAGCCCATAAACATATATGTGTTTAGAAAGAGAGACCTAGAGAGTATGCTGCAAGTAAAATAATGGAAGTAACCAATTGGCGCCTTAAAAATATATCCACGCTAAGAAAATTTCATAAAATTTTTTTTCTACCAGTGTATGCCCTAAGGTGAAACATAATATGTTTGAACAATACAAACAATATTTTGCCAAAAACTTGCACCGACACACACCAAATTTAGCACACCTAATTGTTGTTCTGAAAAACCTACAGAATCTAGACCCCAAATCGAAGGGCGGGTTTATAAGGGGGATATAAGAAGGGGGAACACCTATTTATGGCCTTAAAAACTGTATATTTAAAATTTCAGGCTAATTGGATAAAAACTATGGTTTCTAAAATCCCAATAAGTAAAATCGGAAGATCAGTCTATATGGGGGCTATACTAAAACATTGATTGATAGACCCCGTTTTCGGCAAACCTTTTTGTGGTCATAAAATACCTCCAGATGTCATATTTCAGGCAAATCGGATTGAAAATACGTTTCTAAAATCCCAAGAAGTCAAATCAGAAGATCGGTCTATATGGGGGCTATACCAAAACATGGACCGATACACACCATTTTCGACACACCTATTTGTGATCCTAAAATACCTCTAGATTTCCCATTTCAGACAAATCGGATAAAGAGTGCGGTTTCTGGAAGCCCAAGAAATAAAATCGGGAGATCGGTCTATATGGGGACTATACCAAAACATGGACCTATACACACCATTTTCGACACACCTATTTGTTATCCTAAAATACCTCTAGATTTCCAATTTTAGGCAAAGCGAATAAAAACTACGGTTTCTAGAAGCTCAAGACCCCATATCGTGAGATCGGTATCTATAAGAGCTATATCAAATCCTGGACCGATATAGTCCATCGTCGAACTTGGCCTGCGTGCAGACAAAAGCCGAATCTGTGCTAATTTTCAGGACGATAGCGTCGTTATTGAAGACTGTACCGTGACTAAAACATACCGTCTTATAATTCCTCCCTGATCAAGAATATATATATATACTTTATGTAGTCGGAAATCGATATTTCGATGTGTTACAAACGGAATTACAAACTTATTATACCCCCATCACCATTCTATGGTGGTGGGTATAAAAAAGAAAGCTCCTGTTTAAAAACATACAATGCTAAAACATTTTTCTGCAATTGTGAAATCATTTTGTGAGGACTCGGGCCTAAATGTTGCCCCTCATCAGTGTTCATCACTGATTTGAACAATAAATCCCATAACTAGAGAAATTATGAAGATGATTCCTCTTTATATTGATTTACCACCCGAGAATTTGGGAGACCATCACTGCTCACACCGCCCACAAGCAGGTACACACAAAAAAATAATATATGAATTTGTACATAAATGTGTACATTTTTGAAAATTTATGGACTCTTTCATGAAATAGATGTATTTTTTTTATTCGTAAATACTTGTTATTAAATTAAGCAATTTTTAAAAATGCGCATGGATTCCTTCATAAAATTAATGAAACTTTACATAATATATCCAAAAATACTGGTTTTCTCTTAGCATGAGAGAGCCACAACATAGAGTTACTCCCACATATATACAATACAAGCATACAATACAAGACAAAAACCAAACATAGCGTTTTGAAGGTAACACGTGGCTTTGCTGTGTTTGGTTTTTATACCCTCGACCATAGGATGGGGGTATATTAACTTTGTCATTCCGTTTGTAACACATCGAAATATTGCTCTAAGACGCCATAATGTACATATATTCTGGGTCGTGGTGAAACTCTGAGTCGATCTGAGCATGTCCGTCCGTCCGTCTGTTGAAATCACGCTAACTTCCGAATGAAACAAGCTATCGACTTGAAACTTGGCACAAGTAGTTGTTATTGATGTAGGTCGGATGGTATCGCAAATGGGCCATATCGGTCCACTTTTACGTATAGCCCCCATATAAACGGACCCCCCAAATTTGGCTTGCGATCGCTCTAAGAGAAGCAAATTTCATCCGATCCGGCTGAAATTTGGTACATGGTGTTAGTATATGGTCTCTAACAACCGTGCAGAAATTGGTCCATATCGGTCCACTTTTACGTATAGCCCCCATATAAACGGACTCCCAAATTTGGCTTGCGATCAATCTAAGAGAAGCAAAATTCATCCGATCCGGCTGGAATTTGGTACATGGTGTTAGTATATGGTATCTAACAACCATGCAAAAATTGGTCCACATCGGTCCATAATTATATATAGCCCCCATATAAACCGATCCCCCGATTTGGCTTGCGAGGCCTCTGAGAGAAGCAAATTTCATCCGATCCGGCTGAAATTTGGTACATGGTGTTAGTATATGGTCTCTAACAACCATGCAAAAATTGGTCCACATCGGTCCATAATTATATATAGCCCCCATATAAACCGATCACCAGATTTGACCTCCGGAGCCTCTTGGAAGACCAAAATTCATCTGATTCAGTTGAAATTTGGTACGTGGTGTTAATATATGTCCTCAAACTCCCATGCAAAAAATGGTCGAAATCGGTGCATAATTATATATAGGCCCCATATAAACCGATCCCCAGATTTGACCTCCAGAGCCCCTTGGAAGAGCAAAATTCTTCCCATTCGGTTGAAATTTGGTACGTGATGTTAGTATATGGTATCCAACAACCATGCAGGGATTGGTTCCCATCAGCCCATAATTATATATAGCTCCCATATGTTAAGAAGTTTTAAGATACCACAACCCAAGTATTTCGATTGTGGATGACAGTCTTTCGTTGAAGTTTCTACGCAATCCATGGTGGAGGGTACATAAGATTCGGCCTGGCCGAACTTACGGCCGTATATACTTCAGTTTAAGTCGCCGTTGCGATTCGAAGATTATTTATTGCTGAAAAAGGTTGACGAAATAAAATAATTTTATTAATTAATTGGTAGCATTGGTGCTCATATAAGTAATAAAAGATATTATGAAATGTATTTTAGTCGCAGGACTTTAATGCGGTTTTTAATAAATACATTTTGACCAATTAAGAATTAGGGGAAAATCGAGAAGAAAAAAGAAGAGCTATATTTAATGCATGACATTTTTAATATATATTATATAAAAATACATATTTTTCAATTTCGAAAATATACCTCATTTATAATATTACAAATATCATTAATATTATGTATACATTCGTAGTCAATGAAAACCTGTATTTTTAATTTATAAACTTGTTTCATACAATTTATGAATTCCATGTTTGGAAAATTTTTGGGAACACTATTCATAAAATAAATGAATTATTTTTTTGTGTGTATGACAAAAATTGTCATATCTAATTAATTTTCATGAATTTGTCGAAAAATATTTACTTACTTTTATGAAATCGACTTGGCATCTCCGTTTGTAATACAATTTCGTTAAAATTATTCAAAATGTTCCTTCATTGTGGGTTCACTGCTTTTTGAGTACTGCTAAAAATTTTCACCAGGCACAACAGTCCAAAGGATCGAGATTCGGAAACGCGTCAACCAAGAATGTCTAAAAAATAAGGCTGCTCGCTTCATTTCTACCGTACAATGGCCACCAAAATCTCCGCATCTCAATCCGTTGGACTTTTCGGGAATAACTGCCAACCAGTAAAACATAACAAAGTGTCGATGATCTAAAGACGATTCTTCGTCGGGAATGGGTAAAATAACGCAGAGCCACTTTCGTGCAGCGTGTGATGTATTTGCGGGTCGTTTGAAAGGCGTATTTCGTGGCGGGCATGCTAACCATTGCACCACGGTGGTTCCCTCGTTAGACATAGGTTACGGTTATATTAGACATAGACTTTTATGTCCCTTGTAATACCACATGTGGTGAACTTCTCTCTTATCAATGAGTGCTGTCCTACTCTATGTTTAGCTCAATGCCAAAGGACCTTTTTTATAGCCGAGTGAATCACTTAGAGATGCTTTGAAACACTCAGCAATGTTACCTGAAGCAGGGGAAATTCTCTACATGTAGGGTTTTTTCTAATATTTAGCGTCTTGTGGGACGTAGAGGCACAATGTAGGGACTTTTTCACTCAACACAATAATTTTACATTTTGGTGACTCTAGAGGAGGAAATTAGAAGCTGGCAAGGCTTGATCTTTTACAATATGTGGTAACACCAATTGAAGAAGAAAAAATACTTCAGCAAAAAATGGTATACAATTTTGGTAATTTTTTGGAACTATACATTCGTTCTTAATTTATTTACTTTATAGAAAAATGTCTTCGGAAAGTATAAGAAGAAATAAAAAATAAAAATTTAGGCTTGCAAAGTAAATCTATTACTGGCTGAATTGAAATACGAAAAAATGGAAGTGTGCATGAATTGTTTGCGGCAAAAACATGAGCTGTGGTAAATCAGAACTCGAAGAACATTGTAAATCAAAGCTTCACATAAAAAATATAAGTTTTTAATTATTTTGCGAAAACAGTGATCAACCAAATTTGGTGAGCAATTTGGAAGTATATCTTAGTATGTTCTTGGCCCAACATGAAGTATTTTTTTTTTAAATTTAACGAAAAATATTGTAGAAAAAAATTGTTGGGAATGTAGGGGGAAAGTACACGCAATGAAAAAACAATCCGGTTGGAAAATGTGTACCGAAAACGTTTTTCTTTTCTTAGAGTTTTTTGAATTTCTTCGAAAAGTTTAAACTTTTATCACCAAAAAAATTCGTTTGTTACAAAATGTTTATTTTTTCAACAAAAAATATTTTTGAACCAACAACACAGACCATTTCGTTTATACCAGCACTGTTCTTTTCTGACTATAAGTCTTTAATAAGACACATTTTACAGTTTCATAGTATAAATTTAATATAATGGTGATATTGAACACCTTTTCGGAATCTTCCGAATATATCTGGAATATATGTAAAAAAAAACCTTTTGACGTTCGGTCGAAGCAAGGATCGAACCTAGGACCCTTGGTATGCAAGGCGGACGTACCAACCACTGCTCCACGGTGCCCAACTAAATGTATGTTTTTATACTCTTCACCACTACTGTGGTACAGGGTATAATAAGTTTGTGCATTTGTATGTAACGCCAAGAAGGAGTAATCATAGACCAACCTTTTAGTATACGGATCGGCTTAGAATTAAATTCTGAGTCGATTGAGTGATGCCCGTCTGTCTGTCTGTCTGTCTATTGATGTATTTTTGTGTGCAAAGTACAGCTCGCAGTTTTAGTCCGATTGTCCTAAAATTTGGTATAGGGTCCTGTTTCGGCTCAAAGACGATCCCTATTGATTTTGGAAAAAATCGGATCAGATTTAGATATAGCTGCCATATATATTTTTCACCGATCTGGTCATAATTGGCGTGTATATCAACCGATCTTCCTCAAATTCCGTACATCCGAATATTTTATGAGTCTCGAAAAACTTGCAAAATATCAGCCAAATCGGTTCAGATTTAGATATAGCTCCCTTATATAGCTTTCGCCCGATTTACACTCATTTGCCCACAGAGGCCAATTTTTTGCCCCGATTTAGTTGAAATTTTGCATAGGGAGTAGAATTAGCGTTGTAACTATGCGTGCCAAATTTGGTTGAAATCGGTTCATATTTGGATATATCTCCCATACATAGCTTTCGCCCGATTTACACTCATATGACCATAGAGGCCAATTTTTAACTCCGATTTATTTGAAATTTTGCACAGGGAGTAGAACTAGTATTGTAGCTATGCCTGCCAAATTTGGTTGACATCGGTTCAGATTTAGATATAGCTCCCATATATATGTTTTTCTGATTTCGACAAAAATGCTCAAAATACCAACATTTTCCTTGTTAAATCGCCACTGCTTAGTCGAAAAGTTGTAAAAATAACTCTAATTTCCCTAAACTTCTTATACATATATATCGAGCGATAAATCATAAATAAACTTTTGCTAAGTTTCCTTAAAATTGCTTCAGATTTAAATGTTTCCCATATTTATACCCTTCACCACTAACATTGTGTTCCACCCTAGTGCATTAGCCGACATAAATTTTGAGTCTATAGATTTTGTAGAAGTCTATCACATTCTGTCCAGATCGAGTGATATTTAAATGTATGTATTTGGGACAAACCTTTATATATAGCCCCCAACACATTTGACGAATGTGATATAGTATCGAAAATTTAGATCTACTAAGTGGTGCAGGGTATAATATAGTCGGCCCCGTCCGACTTTAGACTTTCCTTACTTGTTTGTTAAATAAAATTTGTTTAATCGGCTGGTGGGCGCTGCAAACTATGCTATATAAATATGAATTATAACGATAATTGTCTATTGATGACAATAACAGCTACGTAGCCCAGTGGATAGTGTGTTGGCTTACAAATTGCATGGTCCGCGGTTCAATTCTCTGTCCAGGCGAATGGTAAACTATGAAAAATGTATAAAATCGAATAATTGTTTGTATTACAGAAAAAGGTGCTAAGAACTACAAAAACCTCGTGAAAGTGAGAAAGTTGTGAGGGAAAATGCAATTGGTCAGAAAATATTGTTCTTTTGAGTTATTCTTTATGAAATTGTTTTTACATCCTGGAAAAGATTTAACGTTTTTCTTCCAAATACACTTTCTTACAACGAAAAGCAAATGAGAAACGATCTTTGTTTGTTTAAAATTTCGTTTGGGAGGAAAGAATTATTTGTGTGTGTAGGGGACTTTTTTTTATTCTTGTAGGGTAAACCGAAAAATTTCCCTTCCAACTCTGGTCACCAGCCTTGCTGAGAGGGGATAATCCAAGGGCGGACATGCTAGTCATTTCATAGTGGTTCTAAACCGCTTTTTTAGAAATTATTCCGTAACTTTTGATAAAGATATTAACATAATTTTCTCTTTGTGTGAAAGCCGGGGTGTTTTCCTCCAAGATTGCAAGTTTACAAGTAAGTAAAGTCTAAAGTCGGGTGGCGCCGACTATATTATACCCTTCACCACTATGTATACCAACAATTTTGATACCATCTTAACACCTTCACATTTTTAGGAGGTTTATTTTCCCATATTCAAATATTTATGAACCGATTTTTTAAACTTTCACAAAATGTCTAGATTCAAAATTTAAATTGGTTAATGACCGGGACGGACCACAATGTTAGTACAAAAAAAAAAATAATGTAAATATTTAAACTGCATAAAATTTCGGAAATCTTCATTTATGATTTATAGGTCGATATATACGAATTAGAGTATACACGGACAAAAAAGACTGTTTTTCATATGTTTGGGTGTAAAAATTATATGTTTGGAACTCAAATTTTTTAACACAATATTTTTAAGTGTAAGCATATAATGTTCATAAACTAGCATAACATGTTTGGGACATCTTTGTTAATATGCTACAACATATTATGTTTGGGACATAAAATGTTTGTAAATATAATGTGCTTAGATGCAGCCTTATATTAATTTAGAAATAGCCTATAAACATATATGTGTTTAGAAAGAGAGACCTAGAGAGTATGCCGCAAGTAAAATAATGGAAGTAACCAATTGAGGGCTTAAAAATATATCCACACAACAAAAATTTCATTAAAATTTTTTTCTACCAGTGTATGTCCTAAGATGAAACATAATATGTTTGAACAATACAAACAATATTTTGTTTGGACCAATCCTGCTTGAAGCAAAATATGTTTGGGGTATATGTTACAGAAGCAATTTTTTTTGAGGGTATATGTAAATTTGAATCATTTTTGCAAGTTTTCGACTAAACAGTGACGATTTTACAAGGAAGATGTGGGTATTTTGGCCATATTTGCTAAAATCGGAAGAACATATATATGGGAGCTTTGTCTAATTCTGATCCGATTGTGATAAAATTGCTAAAATTTTAATTGAACTCTCAATGCAAAACATTAACATTTTCGAAATTAAACTTTGGCCTCCGTAGTCATATGAATCTAAATCGGGCGAAAGATATATATGGGAGTTATATCTAAATCTGAACCGATTTTAACTAAATTTGGGATGTGTTGCAAGAATGTTAGTCCTACTGTCTGTGCAAAACTTCAAGTAAATCGTAGTGAAATTTTTATATCTAAATCTGAACCAATTTCAATTAAATTTGGCATGCATAGTAAAAATGTTATTTCCATTCTCTGTTCACAATTTTATATAAATCGGAGAAAATTTTGATCTACGATGGTCATATCTGTAAATCGGATGACAGATATATATGGGAGCTATATCTAAATCTGAACCGATTTCAACCAAATTCGGTATGCATATTTATAATGTTAGTTCTAGTCCTTGTGCAAAATTTTACGTAACTCGGGGTAAGACTTTAGCCTCTAGGGCCATAGGGGTTTAAATCGGGCGTAAGCTATATAACATATGGGAGCTATATCTAAAACTGAACCGATTTCAACCAAATTCGGTATGCATATTTATAATGTTTCTTCTACTCCCTGTGCAAAATTTCACGTAACTCGGAGAAAACGTTTGACTTCTGGGGCCAAAGGAGTTTAAATCGGGCGGAAGCTATATATGGGAGCTATAGCTAAATCTGAACCGATTTCAACCAAATTCGTTGTAGATATTTATAATGTTAATTCTATTCCCTGTGCAAAATTTCACGTAAATCGGAACAAAAGATTGGCCTCTGGGCCCATAGGAGTGTAAATCGGGCGAAAGCTATATATGAGAGCTATATCTAAATCTGAACCGATTTCAATCAAATTCGGTACGCATATTAATAATGTTAATTATACTCCCTGTGCAAAATTTCACGTAACTCGGAGAAAACGTTTGACTTCTGGGGCCAAAGGAGTTTAAATCGGGCGGAAGTTATTTATGGGAGCTATAGCTAAATCTAAACCGATTTCAACCAAATTCGGTGTGTATATTTATAATGTTAATTCTACTCCCTGTGCAAAATTTTACGTAACTCGGGGGTAAAACGTTGGCCTCTGGGGCCATAGGAGTGTAAATCGGGCGAAAGCTATATATGGGAGCTATATCTGAACTGATTTGACTGATATTTTGCAAAATATACGAGACTCACAAAATATTCGATTATACGCAATTGGAGAAAGATCGGTTGATAAATACGTCATTTATGACCAGATCGGTTATAAATATATATGTCGGCTATATCTAAATCTGAACCGATTTTTCCAAAATCAATAGGGATCGTCTTTGAGCCGAAAAAGGACCCTATGCCAAATTTGTGGACGATCGGACTTAAACTGCGATCTGGACTTTGCACACAAAAATACATCAACAGACAGACAGTCGGACAGACAGACAGACGGACATCGCTAAATCAACTTAGAATTTAATTCTAAGCCGATCGGTATACTAAGAGATGGGTCGATGACTACTCCTTCTCGGCGTTACATATAAATACACAAACTTATTATACCCTGTATCATAGTAGTGGTGAAAGGTATGTTATAAAAAGTGAATTTAACATATATCTTATTTAATTTAATTTTTAATTTATTTATTTTCATATGTAACTAAGCCTTATACAGTTACTTAAAACAACATTTTAAATACTACTCAAAACAATTCTCTTATTTCTGACATTAATATACTAACAATAATACAACAACACGATACTACTCTATTACTCGTATACGGTTTTTGAGAAATTGCAAAAAAAAAAAACGTTGAACTTTTTTTCCTGTAAAATACACTTTTTAGATTTAGCGTACTTTGGAATGGAGACAGCGATATTTTCTTTTGAACAATAACATTAAAAAATGGAAGAAAATATACAGATTTACTTTTGTGCATTACATATCAGTCACAATGTATATGAATCCTAAGAAAGTATAAAAAACTCCCCTATGTCAAAAGAAAACCCTAATCGCATGTTCATTTATCGTAACTCCATATCGTACTCCAACTCAACATCGTACCTCTTCTTCAATATGGCATGACTGGCGATGGGGAGTTTTTGTTTTGTTCAAGTGATCGATCTTTTTAATTCTGGAAATTTGCGTTTGGTTGTCATTTGTGTAAGACACGTGTCTATCAATGGCAATGTGCCCCCATCATCATCATCATCATCCTTTCTTGCTGGACAGAGACACATAATTGTGCATCGTTCAAGTTATCCAATAGATACGAATATGGTATTGATGATGTTGATGTGTTTGGATCGTTGTGTTTATGTTTTTTTTTCGTTTTGTTTATCAACTTTGATTTATTTTGAATTTTACAATTTAATTGTGGTGGTCTGGAGCTCCTTACTTTCATCTTTTGAACACCAATACCTATGCTTACTATGGAATTGGTCAATTCTGCCAATGATTGCCCATCAAAAGTGTTTAGCGAACACGTGTTCTGATCTAATTATGGCAAATGCCTTTGTCCCAATATAGAGTCCTCAGTCTAAAATATTTGGTTATAATTGCAGGCTATCGAATTCAGCCCCTTTGTATGATAAAATTACGTTGCATAGAGCATAATGAGAATATCATTGTCTAGTCAAAAATAGATCCATCTCTGAGACAGACTATCCACCTAGGTCCTTGATTGTAAAGTGTGCCAATTAAAGTGGCGGTACTATAGTAACCTTGGCAGCAATTAATACAAAACCATAAATAGGTCTACTAGGGTCATCATAAAAAATAGTTTCCTACAACATTCCAATCGTCGGGTTTAAATCGAAATTGATTTAATTGATTCCACAGCAATTTGAAAATAAAGGAAATAATAATATTTCCTTTACCATTCCATATTTGGCGAACGAAATCTATTATATCGATATGCTAGCGGTAAGGTCAGCAATATTAAAGAGCTCTTCTTCATTTTATAGAGAAATTAATTCTGTCTGCAAAATAGCACCACTTGGTAATGTTAACATTTTTCAGGTCATCTATAGTTTAGCGAAAGTATTTGAAAAATATTCTTGATGGAATGAGAATACGCGGAAAAAAGTTTGCCAAGTTCCAAAGAATTTATCTTTACAGTATTTGCACTAAGGATGCATTTAACACCAACACTGAAAAAATATTGACCTAATATGGAAATTCAATATGTCAGTTGAGTTAAAGACGATTTCTTTAATTTAAAAATGTTTTTCTTTATTTTAAGGAAAAGTTGCCTTACTTCAAAGATCTACAAACTTTAACAGAGGGATGCAAAATTTCAAGATTTGTGTCCTAAAGTTAATGAAAAAAATGTTTGAAGCAAGCATTATAAACTTTCTTTTAATTACATCGTTTTTATTTAGTTTAAAAAATTTTAGCAATTTGCACAACCTACTCAAAGTCACTTCCATGGAAGTGAAAAAGTCAACGGGCACAGGTTCAAATCCCCGAGGGGGTGAAATTTTATAATTTTATTTTCATATTTATACCCTTCACCACTACTGTGGTACAGGGTATAATAAGTTTGTGCATTTGTATGTAACGCCAAGAAATAGTGGTCATAGACCCATCTTTTAGTATACCGATCGGCTTAGAATTAAATTCTGAGTCGATTTAGCGATGTCCGTCTGTCTGTCTGTCTGTATATGTAATTTTGTGCACAAAGTACATCTCGCAATTTAAGTCCTATCATCCTCAAATTTGGCATAGGGCCGTTTCTTGGGACAGAGACAATCGCTATTGGTTTTGGAAAAAATCGGTTCAGATTTAGATATAGCTGCCATATATATTTATCCCCGATGTGGTCATACACTGAAAAAAATATTGTCGTGAGATCAAAGATTTCGTGTCTTTAAAATACGAATGCAAATTTTGCTTAGCATAGAAGACGCATTTCTCTAATATAAAGTTTTTTCCTTGTCCAAAAGTCGATAAACTTTTCAATGAAGTCGTATTGTCCTTATAATTAAGTGATTTGGCTTAAAAATGGGTATCATAACATGAAAGAAAAAATGTTTGGGCTAAGTTCAACTTGACTTTAATAATTCAGAAAAATTCTTTAAATTTAATGAAATTGTCTTTAAATTTGTTGCCTTTTTGCATCTTGACTACAAAGCAAAAAATCGTTCAGATATAGGACACTTTTTCAACACTTTATTTTAAAGACGTTTTTTACTTCAGACATAGCATAATTTCTACTGGAAGTCGAGTCTTAACTTGGAAAATAAAGTTGTCGTTGACTCGTTTTTAAAGGACTTTGATAGCATAAGAAGAAAAAAAGCTGAGAAAGCGAAAAATTAAAATTTGCATCCTAGAAGCAAGTACACAAAACCCAAATTTAAAAGAGAATTGTGTCTTAAAAGTATCCTTACTTGTATTCTTCGCTTCTTTGGCTCGGAATCAATACCAAATTTTTTAAAGTAAAGACAAAATCTTTGGAACCGGGCATGCTTTTTTTTGAGTGTAGTTAGCGTGTTTATCAACCGATTTTCTTGAAATACCGTACATCCAAATATTTTATGAATCTCGAAAATCTTGCAAAATATCAGCCAAATCGGTTCAGATTTAGATATAGCTCCCATATATATCTTTCGTCCGATTTAGACTCATATGACCACAGAGGCCAAAGTTTACTACCGAACTTTGTGAAATTTTGTACAGAGGGTAGAATTGACATTCTACCAATGCTTGGTAAATTTAATTGAAATCGGTTCAAATTTAGATATAGCTGCCATATATATCTTTCGTCCGATTTGAACTTATATGGCCAAAAAAGCCAGAGTTTTGCCGTGATTTGCTTCAAATTTTGCACAAGGGGTACGTTTAATAGTATCGTTAAGTGTGTCAAATTTTGTTAAAATCGGTTCAGATTTAGATATAGCTCACATATATATCTTTCGCCTGATTTGGACTTATATGGTCTCAAAAGCCAGAGTTTTGCCCTGACTTACTTCAAATTTTGCACAAGCGGTACTTTTAACGATACTATTGTACACACAAAAAAATTTTTCTCTGATTCAATCACCAAATTAATTGATCCAATTAATTTTTTAATTGAAATGTCTTCAATCACGAAAATGATAGTATCAATCACAGTTTTAATTGGGCATAGAAAAAATTCTTGATTAAAAAATTAATTGATTTTTTCAGCAAAATTCAATTAATTTTTTAATTGATTCAATTAAAAATTTAATTGATGTTGATTGCAAAACGCAATTAATTTATTAATTAAAAAAAGGTAACTATTTTTAATTACTTAGTTAGATTGGCTTAGAGTTTTTATTTGGATTAACAAATGATTGTTTGAAATACATTTTTAATTAAAAAAGTAAAAAAAAAATCAGCACATTTTTTAACTGATTTAGTCTTCCGAATTTGATTAAAAAGTTAATTGTATCAATTAATTTTTTAATTAAACATTTTAAAAATTTCAATCATTGACTTAATTAACTTAATGTTTCTATCATGACTAAAAAGTTAATTGTATCAATTAATTTATTAATTGAAAAATTTTTCAACTTCAATTAACTTTTTAATTGGAAATATTTTGGTGATATTTTTTTCTGGGTATGTGACAAATATTGTCAAAATCGGTTCAGATTTAGATATGGCTCCCATATATATCTTCCGTCCGATTTGCACTCATATGACGAGGGGGCCAGTTTATACTCCCATTTACGTGAAATTTCGCATAGATAGCAGAATTATCATTCTAACAATACATGTCAAATTTAGTCAAAATCGGTTCAGATTATATATAGCTCCCATATATACGTACACCAGAGTTGGGGAAATATGGTAGAATTTTACACATTTTAGACCCATTTTCAATGGAAGTTTCCTCCAATTAACTGGATAGCGTTAGCAGATTTAAATTTTAATTCTAGAGATTTTGTAGAAGTAAAAAAATTGTCTCCTTTATATAGCTTCCAGCAAATGTGAAGTAGTTGAGATGGTAACACAAATTTTGGCCTACATAGGGGTGAAGGGTATAATATAGTCGGCCCCGCCCGACTTTAGACTTTACTTACTTGTTTTTTTTTTTTACTTTTTTGTTGATTTTCGAAATGGAACTGTCCAAAATTTTAATTTTGACTTTAAACCTCTTAATTGCGTATTTAAAAAAAAATTGTTGGATGATACCGACATGCCCTTAAAACGAAATGTTTGTGGAACAACTTCCAATTATTTTACTGGGACGAAACGTCAATTCAAATGTTTGTGATATGATCCCAATAGCACATAGCACTCTAACTACTTCTCTAGATCTGCTCTATTAGTATGAATTAACGAGAATGGACGCAGGTTTAAACCTCACCAGCTCAAATCAGATATTTTTTAAAAGATTATATTTTTATGTGATACATCGTTTTCGTTTTGATATTTGGTTTAAATCATCGCTGGAGGGAATTTTAAGTTTATTTTGTTTTATTGATTTTCTGTTCTGTTTTCGATATGTAATTATCCAAAATATAGACTTTGACTTTAAACAGTGCATCACAGTAAAAACAAGTATATACGGCCGTAAGTTCGGCCATAGCTCCCATATATATCTTTCGTCCGATTTTGACTTATATGGCCCCAAAAGCGAGAGTTTTGCCCTGATTTGCTTCAAATTTTGCACAACGAGTACGTTTAATAGTATCGTTAATTGTGCCAAATTTAGTTGAAATCGGTTCAGATTTAGATATAGCTCCCCTATATATCTTTCGTCCGATTTTGACTTATATGGCTTCAAAAGCCAGAGTTTTGCCCTGATTTGATTAAAATTTTGTTCAAGAAGTACGTTTAATAGTATCGTTAAGTGTGCTTAATTTGGTTAAAATCGGTTCCGATTTAGATATAGCTCCCATATATATCTTTCGTCCGATTTGGATTTATATGGCCTAAAAAGCAAGAGTTTTGCCCTGAGTTGCTTGAAATTTGCACAAGGAGTACGTTTTATAGTATCGTTAATTGTGCAAAATTTAGTTGCAGTCGGTTCAGATTTAGATATAGCTCCCATATATATCATTCGCCCGATTTGGACTAATATGCCCACAGAGGCAAAAGTGTTACTCTGATTTACGTGAAATTTTGCAGAGGGAGTAGAATTGAACTTGAAACTTTGCACAGGCAGTAGAATTAGGGTTCTGCATATGCGTGTTTATTTTGGTAGAAATCGGTTCAGATTTTGATATAGCTCCCATATATATATTTCGCCCGATTTTCCGTCATATGACCACAGAGGTCAAACTTGTTATCCGATTTACGTGAAATTTTGCACAGGGAGTAGATTCAACATAGTAACTATGCATGTGAAATTTGATTGCAATCGGTTCAGATTTCGATATAGATTCCATATATATGTTTTTCCTATTTAGGCAAAACTGGCCGAAATACCTAAATTTTCCTTATCAAATCGCCACTGCTAAGTCGAAAACTTATCAATATGACTCAAATTTTCGTATTACTCTATTACACATCTATCGACCGATAAATCATAAATACACTTTTGCGAAGTTGCCTCAAAATTGGTTCATATTTAAATGTTTCCTATATTTTTCCACCTCAGCGCATTGTGTTCCACCTCAGCGCATTAGCCGACTTAAATGTAAAATCTATAAGTATTGCAGAACTCTGTACAGATCTGCTCAGATATACAGAATATATGTCTACGGATTCATATAGCATCCAACACATTTGACGGATTTGATATGGTATCGAATATGTGGTTTTACAAAGTGGTGAAGGGTATAATATAGTCGGCCCCGCCCGACTTTAGACTTTCCTTACTTGTTTTTTATTTTTACATACATTCCAGATATGTTCGGAAGATTCCGAAAAAATGTTCAACATTACATTGTAGTATATTAAATTTTGAACTGTAAAATGTGTCTTATTAAAGACCTAAAGCCAGAAAAGAACAGTGTTTGATATAAACGAAATGGACTGTGTTGTTGTTTCAAAAATAACTTTTTTTTTGAAAAAATAATAATTTTGTAACAAACGAATTTTTTTGGTGATAAAAGTTTAAAATTTTCGAAGCAATTCAAAAAACTCTAACAAAAGAAAAACGTTTTCGGAACAGGTTTTCCAAACGTTTTTTTTGCTTTGCGTGTAGAGAGCCAGAATTGAAATATGGGGGTCGCTTATATGGGGGCTATGTACAATTTTGAACTTGATATGGACCAATTTTTGTGTGATTGGGTATCGATTTATCTGAGGGCTATATATAACTATAGACCGATATGGACCTAGTTAGGCATGGTTGTTAACGGCCATATACTAGCACAATGTACAAAATTTCAATTGACTCGGATGAAATTTGCTCCTCCAAGAGGCTCCAAAACCAAATCTCGGGATCGGTTTATATGGGGGCTATATATGATTATGGACTTATATGGAACACTTTTGGCATGGTTGTTAAATATCATATACTACCACCACGTACCAAATTTCAACCAGATCGGATGAATTTTGCTTCTCCAAAAGACACCGGAGGTCAAATCTGGGGATCGGTTTATATGGGGCCTATATATAATTATTGACCGATTTCGACCAATTTTTGCGTGGGTGTTTGAGGCCATATATTAACACCACGTACCAAATTTCAACTGAATCAGATGAATTTTGGTCTTCCAAGAGGCTGGTGATCGGTTTATATGGGGGCTATATATAATTATTGACTGATATGGACCAATTTTTGCATGGTCATTAGAGACCATATACTAACACCATGTACCAAATTTCAGCCGGATCGGATGGAATTTGCTTCTCTTAGAGGCTCCGCAAGCCAAATCGGGGGATCGGTTTATATGGGGGCTATATGTAATTATGGACCGATGTAGACCAATTTTTGCATGGTTGTTAGAGACCATATACTAACACCATATACCAAATTTCAGCCGGATCGGATGAAATATGCTTCTCTTAGAGGCTCCGCAAGCCAAATCGGGGGATCGGTTTATATGGGGGCTATATGTAATTATAGACCGATGTGCACCAATTTTTGCATGGTTGTTAGAGACTAACACCATGTACCAAATTTCAGCCGGATCGGATGAAAGTTAATATACCCCATCCTATGGTGGAGGGTATAAAAAGTGTCGCTAAAAAAGTAGTGAAAATGTTCTTTTTGGATCCGGAAGTAGTGCAAAATTGGCGCAGAAGTGATGAATTTAACATGGGCTTGTCATAGGATGGATGTCCACTATTTCAACTGCCGTTGCACTGAATGTGCATCACTTCTTACTCTGCGATTCAAATTCAGTGTTTTGGATGTGATATAAAAAATGTCATATTTTGACAATTAAATAATTTTTATAATTTTTTATGATTTTTAATGCATTCTCATGCTTGTCCGGACCGTTTGAATTAAAATATTTTGAAAAATTCGCAATATTTCTTGAATGGATTTTGAATTTCTTTCGACGAAAATTTCAATAATTTGTACCATTATTATACCCTCCATCATAGGATGGGGGTATATTAACTTTGTCATTCCGTTTGTAACACATCGAAATATTGCTCTAAGACCCCATAAAGTATATATATTCTGGGTCGTGGTGAAATTCTGAGTCGATCTAAGCATGTCCGTCCGTCCGTCCGTCCATCTGTTGAAATCACGCTAACTTCCGAACGAAACAAGCTATCGACTTGAAACTTGGCACAAGTAGTTGCTATCGATGTAGGTCGGACGGTATTGAAAATGGGCCATATCGGTCCACTTTTACTTATAGCCCCCATATAAAGGGACCCTCAGATTTGGCTTGTGGAGCCTCTAACAGAAGCATATTTCATCCGATCCGGCTGAAATTTGGTATATGGTGTTGGTATATGGTCTCTAACAACCATGCAAAAATTGGTCCACATCGGTCCATAATTATATATAGCCCCCATATGAACCGATCCCCAGATTTGGCTTGCGGAGCCTTAAAGAGAAACAAATTTCATCCGATCCGGCTGAAATTTGGTACATGATGTTGGTATATGGTCTCTAACAACCATGCAAAAATTGGTCCACATCGGTCCATAATTATATATAGACCCCATATAAACCGATCTCCAGATTTGGCTTGCGAAGCCTCAAAGAGAAGCAAATTGCATCCGATCCGGCTGAAATTTGGTACATGGTATTGGTATATGGTCTCTAACTACCGTTCAAAAATTCGTCCAAATCGGTCCATAATTATATATAGCGTCCATATAAACCGATCCCCAGATTTGGGTTGCGGAGCCTCAAAGAGAAGCAAATTTCATCCGATCCGCCTGAAATTTGGTACATGATATTGGTATATGGTCTCTAACAACAATGCAAAAATTGGTCCACATCGGTTCATAATTATATATAGCCCCCATATAAACCGATCCCCAGGTTTGGCTTGCGAAGTCTCCAAGAGAAGCAAATTTCATCCAATCCGGTTGTAATTTGGAACATGGTGTTGGTATATGATCTTTAACAACCGTGCCAGAATTGGTCCATATCGGTCCATAATTACATATAGCCCCCATATAAAACGTTCTCCAGATTTGACCTCCGGAGCCTCTTGGAGGAGCAAAATTCATCCGATCCGGTTCAAATTAGGAACGTGGTGTTAGTATATGGTCGCTAACAACCATACCAAAATTGGTCCAATCACACAAAAATTGGTCCATATCGGTTCATAATCATGGTTGCCACTAGAGCCAAAAATAATCTACCAAAATTTTATTTCTATAGAAAATTTTGTCAAAATTTTATTTCTATAGAAAATTTTGTCAAAATTTTATTTTTATAGAAAATTTTGTTCAAATTTTATGGTTGCCACTCGAGCCAAAAATAACCTACCAAGATTTTATTTCTATAGAAAATTTTGTCAAAATTTTATTTCGATAGAAAATTTTGTTAAAATTTTGTTAAAATTTTGTTCAAAATTTTTATTTCTATAGAAAATTTTGTGAAATTTTTATTTCTATAGAAAATTTTGTCAAAATTTTATTTCTATAGATTTTGTTAAAATTGTATTCGGTTCATAATCAAATTTCCATCATTGTCAAAATTTTATATCTATAGAAAATTTTGTCAAAATTTTATTTCTATAGAAAATTTTGTTCAAATTTTATTCGGTTCATAATCATGGTTGCCACTCGAGCCAAAAATAACCTACCAAGATTTTATTTCTATAGAAAATTTTGTCAAAATTTTATTTCGATAGAAAATTTTGTTAAAATTTTATTTATTTTATTTTGTCAAAATTTTTATTTCTATAGAAAATTTTGTGAAAATTTTATTTCCATAGAAAATTGTGTTAAAATTTTATTTCTGTAGAAAATTTTGTCAAAATTTTATGTCTGCTTTGTCAAACTGAATTATATACGTATTGGATCGATCTTTTTTGATTTAATACATACCACGTATGGACTTACATACAATTTAGAAGATGGTGTTAGGCGGTTTTAAGATACTTTGCCATCGGCAAGCGTTACCGCAACTTAAGTAATTCGATTCTGGATGGCAGTGTTTAGAAGAAGTTTCTACGCAATCCATGATGGAGGGTACATAAGCTTCGGCCTGGCCGAACTTACGGCCGTATATACTGTATATACGGTATATATGCTGTATATACTTGTATTAAAGCTTACTCTGTTTTTAACCTTTTTTAAACAAAAAAATTAAATTTACCCATTAAAAATAAGAAAAAAGCCAGTTATAAATAATTGAATTAAAAGAACTTCCTCTGTAATTGAAATAAAGAACATCTTTGGGAGTACATCTTTTGGAAGTGCTTTTAAAGTTGTGTCTTTGGAAGAACTTTCAAATTTTTTTGAAGGGATGTTAAATTCATCGCTTCTGCGTCGATTTTGCACCACTTCAGGATCCAAAAAGAACATTTGCACTATTTTTTTGGCGACGTTTTTTTGCTGGGAAGTTCATAGCCAGATCATTTATATTTGGTCGATTTATGTTTTGATATATGCCCCATATAGACAGATCCCCCGTTTTGACTTCTTGGGTATCTAGACGCCGAAATTTTTATTAGATATCGGTCCATATTCTGATATATTCTGTATGTAGCCTGATTTACCGATTTGACTTCTTGGGGACATTCAAACTGCAATTTTTATCTGATTTGACATATTTGTGGTTCGTAAAAAGATATGCAAGAATTGATTTTTATTGGTTTACTTTACAAATTTACAATTTTCTCGAAACTAGAAGTAAAGTTTACCTATTTTACTTTTCGTGCTCATTCAAGTAATACGGGTAACAATCTAAAGAATTTAGATCTCAAATCATCTTAACAGCATTTTCTGGCACGCTTCGATGAGGAAATTACGATTCCTATAGAACTCTCACAAAAATGGTAATTTTGATAAGATTGTTTTAAAGGAAATTATTTTATGTGATTCATTGTGGTGGGTATTTAAAATTCGGCCGAATTTATGATTGTTGCACTATTTATACCCTTATTTATGGTAGATATTCTATTTGCTATCCGACCTATATATTTTGGAACTACACGATTTCGATGTCGCCATGGCCAATGTTCATGTCTGTAATTGTGAACACTCGATAAGATAAGATAAGATTTGCCTTGGAAGTTTTATATATTTGAAAACTGATGTTGAACAGCATCCATTATCTCATCGAGTCATTATGGCGTATGCATATTTTAATTAGTATTCAACTGTTCATTTGGAATTGTTGAAATGCAGCGCCATTTAAGTGTGGTCACCACATGTCTAATGGCGTACTTCAATAACTGCCACATTTGATAGAAACTAGCATGGAGAACATGAGATTTTGTCCACTTTATATGTAAAACATAAAATACAATTAGAAGAAATATCTTGGTACTGAATGACCATTTGCAATAGTGATCCAATCTGTTCAAAAAGGATGACTGGATCCAATTGCTTGTGTGACCATATATGACCACTCGTTTAACATTCATCGACCAATTACATGCATTCACATGATTACGTACATGGATTTGGTCTGCCAGTTCAGAGGTAGTGCTTTACAATTTTGGTTAAATACTTGTTAAATTGTCCAAACAATTGACTGATTTATTTTTGGAATTTTTATATACCCGAAACCTAAATCAACACACATATGGAGTATGATCATTCGTGAAGGTCTTTGAACTTGACTTTGATCCGGTTTTTTTTTCAGTCTAGAAACTTCTACTAAAGACTGTCATCCACAATCGAATTACTTGGGTTGCGGTAACACTTGCCGATGGCAAGGTATCTTAAAACTTCCGAACACCGTCTCCTATGTTGTACGCTAGTCCATACGTGGTATATATTAAACCAAAACAAGTATATACGGCCGTAAGTTCGGCCAGGCCGAATCTTATGTACGAAAGACTGTCATCCGCAATCGAATTACTTGGGTTGTGGTATCTTAAAACTTCTTAACATTGTTTTCTAAATTGTGAGTTAGTCCATATACCACGTATTAGACAATTATTTGTAAGAATCGATATGGACTTTTGAACGGTACGTAGAGAGCCAGAATTGAAATATGGGGGTCGCTTATATGGGGGCTATATACAATTATGAACTTGATATGGACCAATTTTTGTGTGATTGGGGATCGATTTATCTGAGGGCTATATATAACTATAGACCGATACGGACCTAGTTAGGCATGGTTGTTAACGGCCATATACTAACACAATGTACCAAATTTCAATGGCCTGATATGGACCACTTTTGGCATGGTTGTTAAATATCATATACTACCACCACGTACCAAATTTCAACCAGATCGGATAAATTTTGCTTCTCCAAAAGGCACCGAAGGTCAAATCTGGGGTTCGGTTTATATGGGGCCTATATATAATTATGGACTGATATGAACCTATTCCTGCATGGTTGTTGGATACCATATACTAACATCACGTACCAAATTTCAGCCGAATCGGATGAATTTTGCTCTTCCAAGGGGCTCCGGAGGTCAAATTGGGGCTATATATAATTATGCACCGATTTCGACCAATTTTTGCATGGTCTTTAGAGACCATATACTAACACCATGTACCAAATTTCAGCCAGATCGGATGAAATTTGCTTCTCCTAGAGACTCCGCAAGCCAAATCGGGGGATCGGTTTATATGGGGGCTATATATAATTATAGACCGATGTGGACAAATTTTTGCATGCTTAGTAGAGACCCTATACTAACACTAGTATTTTTCAGTTTGACAAAATTTTCTATAGACATAAAATTTTGACAAAATTTTCTATAGACATACAATTTTGACAAAATTTTCTATAGAAATAAAATTTTAACAAAATTTTCTATAGAAATAAAATTTTAACAAACAAAATTTTGACAAAATTTTCTATAGAAATAAAATTTTGACAAAATTTTCTACAGAAATAAAATTTAGACAAAATTTTCTATATACTATACACATACCCGTAGCATATGATATGTCGCCGTTGCTAAAAACGAAGTTGTCGCCTTAGTAGTTTAGTTTGTTCACATAAAGTAAATAGACGCGTTAATTGCAATATTTCTTGGAAAACATTATGACTGAAAAAACTAAATTTGTGGATATAGCGAAGTATTCGTAAGTATAAAATGTTTTAGTATTATTAATTTTTACTAATTCGGAACCATT
The DNA here is from genome assembly GCF_050003625.1 of Haematobia irritans. Taxonomy (NCBI): domain Eukaryota; kingdom Metazoa; phylum Arthropoda; class Insecta; order Diptera; family Muscidae; genus Haematobia; species Haematobia irritans. The sequence goes on along the minus strand of NC_134400.1, from coordinate 152,720,972 downwards.
CTCTCATTAGAGACGTAAGAGACATACAAAAGCTTTCCAAATCTCACAACAGGCAGCTTGAGGCATACAGAGCCTGTGATGGGACATAAAATTCAAAGAATAATTTTGCATGAAAAATGTGGTGAAGTGTATGTACTATGTATTTTATAAATGTATTAAAGGAAAAGTCATTGTTACGTGTGTTTTATTGAACTAATATGTATTATAACAATAAATACCGAGTTTGTATTAAACCCAATACCGTTTTGGTATTATTTGGTAATACCACACTGTTTATACATCAATAACTTAATGGTATAAATACTAATACCGCTTAGGTATTATTTTTAATACCATTTTGGTATTTTCATAATACTGTATTATACTTTCATGCTTTGTGTACCGCCTGTACCGTTCGGTATTGATATTGTACCATACGGGGTTGGCTAACTATCAATAACGTACGGTATTGATTTGAGCCCGTATGGTAATAATTTTTCTATGGGTGTAGAAATAAAATTTTGACAAAATTTTCCATAGAAATAAAATTTTGACAAAATTTTCCATAGAAATAAAATTTTGACAAAATTTTCTATAGAAATAAAATGTTGACAAAATTTTCTACAGAAATAAAATTTTGACAAAATTTTTTATAGAAATAAAATTTTGAAAAAATTTTGACAAAATTTTCTATAGAAATAAAATGTTGACAAAAATTTCTACAGAAATAAAATTTTGACAACATTTTCTATAGAAATAAAATTTTGAAAAAGTTTTCTAAGAACTTCAATCATATTTGTTGTTTGCGTTGACTAAGCTACAAGAGTAGCTTAACCAAATTTTGGTAGATTATTTCATGTTTGTGTGATTGGGGATCGGCTATATATAACTATAGATCGATATTGACCAATTTTGGCATGGTTGTTAACGGCCATATACTAACACCACGTTCCAAATTTCAACCGGATCGGATAAATGTTGCTCCTCCAAGAGACTCCGTAGGTCAAATCTGGGGAACGGTTAATATGGGGGCTTTATATAATTACGGACCGATATGGACCAATTTTTGCATGATTCACTCAAAAAAAAAAAAATAACTCTCTTTTTCACTAAAGCCAATTTAACTTTAGTTTATGGAATTATTATGTTTGAAGAAAGTTTCCTTTACTCTGAAAGGTTGAATTAACTAAAACCGAGGAAAAACATATGCACATATGAAGCATAAAGATTAACTAAATTCGTGTCTTCCACAAAATAAAGGGTGGTTAAAATTTGAAGGACCGTGTTGATTTTGAATAAAACACAAACTATTTATTGTAATTTTATTTTATTATGATATATTGGTATTATTCAATTATGTTAAAGACATTCTTGCAATTTTAAACTCCATTGTTTTCTTTCCAGAATTAAGTTCGAGTTTAGCCGCTAAAATCGTCATTTTTTCACGATTACTTTTCTTTAATAATCCATTTTAAGGAATACAAACTTTGTTAAAATTTGCTTTGGACTATTCCCCATCAAGTTATAATGAATTCTGCAACAAATATGTATAAATTTAAGCTTTTTTTACTGATTCAGTTTTCACTTTAGTGAAAAATGACGATTTTAGCGGCTAAACTCGAACTTAATACCCACCTTAACAAGTGAAAAAACTTAATTAATTTTAATAAATTTTCTTGATTCTGTCGAAAAATATTTCCTTATTTTAATGATATCGGGAGCTATATCTAAATCTGAACCGATTTCAACCACATTTGGCACGCATAGCTACAATGCTAATTCTACTCCCTGTGTAAAATTTCAACTAAATCGGAGTTAAAAATTGGCCTCTACGGTCATATGAGTGTAAATCGGGCGAAAGCTATATATGGGAGATATATCTAAATCTGAACCGATTTCAACCAAATTTGGCACGCATAGCTACAATGGTAATTCTACTCCCTGTGCAAAATTTCAACTAAATCGGAGCAAAAAATTGGCCTCTGTGGTCATATGAGTGTAAATCGGGCGAAAGCTATATATGGGAGCTATATCTAAATCTGAACCGATTTGGCTGATATTTTGCAAGTTTTTCGAGACTCATAAAATATTCGGATGTACGGAATTTGAGGAAGATCGGTTGATATACACGCCAATTATGACCAGATCGGTGAAAAATATATATGGCAGCTATATCTAAATCTGAACCGATTTTTTCCAAAATCAATAGGGATCGTCTTTGAGCCGAAACAGGACCCTATACCAAATTTTAGGACAATCGGACTAAAACTGCGAGCTGTACTTTGCACACAAAAATACATCAACAGACAGACGGACAGACAGACAGACAGACAGACAGACAGACAGACGGACATCGCTAAATCGACTCAGAATTTAATTCTAAGACGATCGGTATACTAAACGATGGGTCTCAGACTTTTCCTTCTTGGCGTTACATACAAATGCACAAACTTATTATACCCTGTACCACAGTAGTGGTGAAGGGTATAAAAATACGGCCCGATGATGCCGCCAGCCCATAAACCGCACCAAACAGTTACTCTTTGTGGGTGCATTGGTTTTTCGACAATCACTCTTGGATTCTCATTCGCCCAAATGCGGCAATTCTGTTTACTGACGAATTCACTGAGGTGAAAATGTGCCTCATCACTGAAGATGATTTTCCTCGAAAATTGATCATCCATTGTTGCCATTTCTTGGTACCATTTAAGACGTTGTTGGATTGTGTATCTCTCCATGGTTCAAATTGAGTAAGTCTGAAATAGAGAAATGTCAAATAAAATTCGGAAAAAAACTTGGCGTTTAGGTGTGGTTCACATTCAACATCGGCCCTTACTATTTAACCACCCTTTACCTCTAGATCCCAGGCAAATCGGTTATAAATTGTGGTGTCTATATGCTCAAGGCCCCAAATCGGAGGGTCTGTTTATATGGGGGCTATCTCGTATCAAAACCTTGACCGATATATGCCACCATCGAATGTGACCTGCGTACAGACCAAAAAAATTAATTATTGAAGTCTATATCCTGATTACAATGGACAGATAGACAATCAGAAAGACGGACGGACGGACATGGTTACATTGTCTTAGAATTGCTCCTTAAATATACACGAATATACATATATACGTTATATATTCGGAACTTGATGTTTGGATGTGTTATAAACGGAGGGGAAGTTATTATCATATCCCCATTCTATGGTGTGTGGTATAAATATACAATAAACTGGAATATCGGTAACTGCCCTAAGAATGTCAGTCAGGGGCAATTGATAATAAATAATAATAATAACCCAGTTAGGGTTATTACGGACAAAATTTCATGTAGATTAAATTTGGAGAAAGCTCTATACGGAGTTTTGTATATATATATTATCCAATATGACCCATTTGTAATATCCGGTGATCAATAGCAATAAGAATTCTTTGTGCTAAATTTCGAATATTGTTGCGATTTCAACAAATGGACGGACAATGATAGATCGAATCAAAACTTCGTCATCACAAATAATATGGGTTCTGAGACCAATATTGCGATGCTTTACCAATTTTGGTAACATTTTGTTCTGTGTAGAATTGGACAAAATTCATTGGTAAGAGAGAAACTCACTCCACAATGGAGATTTTATTTTAACTGTGTCTGTAATACCAAAACCAGCTACCATGTCCAATTAATTTTCCAAAAAAAAAAAAAAATCAAAATTTAGGCTTCTGTGTCTATTACAATAGTCTTATTTCCAATTAATGTCATCAGTTCTATCCAATGGATAGGCTATGACGTCTACTTAATGTTCCACATTAGGTGGATCATTCAAGTTTGTCAGATGGTTTTTGCATCTACAATCTGACGATGTGAAAGAGCTTGGAAGAGCTTGATCCTCATGGACATAAGTGCTTGTGTACATCAATGTAGGTTGCTAGAACTTCTGGGGGCTGGCTATCTGCATTGGTGCGACCTTTAGCTTGTGGTCATCATCAAACCTTTCTCTGCTTGTCCCAAACGAGTAGAGAAGCAACCTGCCTTGATTGTTGGCCATGGCGGTGGTGTTGTGATCGTCTTCATCAAATGAAGGATTCCAATAATTTTAAAATTCATACATATTTATAAGTTTTCGGTTCGCTGATGACGATCGTCATCTCCATCGCCATCATAATTATCATCAGCAGCTTGAGGAAGACGACGTCGGATATTTTGTTTTATTCTTTCTGTTTTTTTTTGCTTGTCCTGGGATCTCTGTTTTTTTGTTGCACATTGCACATTGTATTGATGGATTGTGAGTGTTGTTCTCCATTCGTTACGATTTATTTCTTTATCTCAATTATTTTATCAAAACATTAATGTTTTTGCCGTCGATTTTGTTTTCTTTAATTTTTTCTTTTGCTTTTTGTTTTTTGATTTTGCGTAAATTTAGTTTTGATATAAAATGCTTGAACAAAGGAATTTGATAGGTTATTCACTTTGTATGGGATCCTGAACACTATTGATGCGGTAGCCTTGACTTGCAATTGTTATTCTTCCTGGTTTGAATTGAATATTTCGATTCAATTTTGAGACTTACTGCGCTTATTTGAAAATTTCAGAGAGTGGAGTATCTGCGGTTTTGCGCGTTGTGTGGTGCTTTTACTTGTCTAAATAAATTTTCGAGAAGCCTCTAAAATAGGACTCGAAGATGATGATGATCTCCTTACATCTTCACCCACCGAAAGGCTTTCATAAAGTTTGGCAGCAAAATCAATTCGAACTGGATCAATCAGTAGCATATGATAGATGGAACAGAATTTTGTACCCCAATTCGACCAATTTGATCGTGGCGAGATTGAAGTGGTGAGCTTGTATTGAGAATTAAAATTTCGATTCTCTACATTTCGAACTTTTAAAAATGTGAAAAAAAAAATTTCCAAATTTGAAAAGGTTGATTAGTCCTAAAGACGATTTCGGATTTAGTATCGCTTTTGTCATGGCCACAGAACTGTTTCTGTTGTTAAGCCTAGGGAGCCACTGTGGTGCAATGGTTAGCATGCCCGCCTTGCATACACAAGGTGGTGGGTTCGATTCCTGCTTCGACCGAACACCAAAAAGTTTTTCAGCGGTGGATTATCCCACCTCAGTAATGCTGGTGACATTTCTGAGGGTTTCAAAGCTTCTCTAAGTGGTTTCACTGCAATGTGGAATGCCGTTCGGACTCGGCTATAAAAAGGAGGTCCCTTGTCATTGAGCTTAACATGGAATCGGGCAGCACTCAGTGATAAGAGAGAAGTTCACCAATGTGGTATCACAATGGACTGAATAGTCTAAGTGTGCCTGATACATCGGGCTGCCACCTAACCTAACCTATTGTTAAGCCTATATCGAAGCACTTCAAAAATTCGCCCAATTTCGTGACTCACGGTATTTTTCGTGAGTCGAGAGTGTGTGTGAGTCCTACCAAACAATATCGTGCGTGAGTGTGCGTGAGTAAAATATTACTCACATGCACACCTCTACTAGAAATGTGGAAAATGTTTCTATACAATACTGCATTGCTTTTGCAACAGTTGGTAAAGCTAAATACTTGTCGAGCTACCCTCGTAAATCTAGAACCCAAATAGACTGGGGATTATAATCAGAATCATAAAGACGACTTCTCGACCATTCGACTTTTGCAAAATTTGGAAAACTGACTTTTTAAGATGATCTAAGACGATATAAAGATGTCCATCCATCCCTCCGACTGTCTGTCCGTTCTGATTTTGTGCTATATCGATCCATGTTCCGATATATCCCCATATAAACCGATCTTCTAATTTGACTTTTTGAAGGCATGAAAGCCGCATTATTTATCTAATGTGCTTGAAATTGGTAATCTACAGGGTGGCTGGCGTGTAATGCAACAAAGTATAGCCTTATATTTTTACTGGTCAAAAGCAAAAACTATCGGAAATAACATCAAATTCTAGAATCAGTTTAGATTTGTTCCAATCATCAATCTTCGGCACGAATTATGACCTTCAAACGGCCAATAAATCCATCACAGGCTGCACATTCCCGGCAAATACCCACTTTCGAATTTTTTGAGTGAACCTTACTTTTCCAAAATGACCAAAATTCCAAGGGATTGAAATTAGTGCGGCAAAAAAGCGGAGAACCTCTTTTTCAGCCAACTTTGAATGACGCATGCTGAGGAGATGGTGCTGAGTCCTGTTGGAAAGTCCATGGTTTGCGGCCTAAATGTCCCAAATGTAAGTAATAAGACCAACTAGAAGAAACCGAAAAATGACAAAGTTATAAGCAATTGAGTGAAAAAAATCCGATGTCAAATCATGCAAATATGAGCAACTCACCCACACAAAAATGTCTCTCCGCCACAGAGAAATGCATTTTTGTGCGGGTGAGTGGCTCATATTTGCATGATTTGTCATCATTCAGCTGTTTATAACTTTGTCATTTTTCGGCCGTTTTTCTTCTAGTTGGTTGGTCTTATTATTTACGAGACGTTAGAGTATCATCTATACGACCATGAAGACAAACCGTGAAGAGACACCCTCAAAAAAAAAATCGCTTCTCTAACATATGTTCCAAACATATTTTGCAGGAAGCATATATATTATTGGATACCGCCGAAACATTAATATGTTTGTTTTATGTGAGCATATTATATGTTTGGAAGCATTTTGAGTCCAAAAATAGTATATGCTTGGAAGAATTCCCCAAAGAAGATTATGTTCATTCCCTCACATAATTTTCACTTCCACGAAATTTTTGAGTTCTTCGCATCTTTTTCTGTAATACAAATATGCTGTTTTTTTCAAATGTCTATTCTCTTGGTTCCGAATGTCTATTCTCTTTATTCCGAATACTTATTCTACTATTCAAATTAAATAATATTTAGACTTAAGCATACCAAATTTTTGGCCTTATTATAAAACAGTTTTCCGAAACAACATACACACAAAAAAATTTCACGAAAATTTTTCCAATTAAAATTTTAATAGAGTTTTAAAAAACATTCAATTAAAAATTTAATTGATTCAACAAATTTTTTAATTGAAACAAAAATCAATCATAAAAATAATAGTATCAATTAATTTTTTAATTGGATCAATTAATTTTTTAATTGGATCAATTAACTTTTTAATTGACCTTCAATTAATTTTTTAATTGATACTATCATTTCTGTGATTGAAGATATTTCAATTAAAAATTAATTGGATCAATTAATTTCGTGATTGAATCAGAAAAAAATTTTTTTGTGTGTACAACCGGTTTCACAGAAATTGCTCTCATTTCATTCTCTCGCTGTGTTATGTTGATATCTTTTTATTCAACCCTCCCGGTTTCTATCTCTATTTCTTTCTCTATACTAACTCTCTCTCTCTCTGTCGCTCTCTGAATAAAGTATCACAACACATATATGTTTACTCGAAATTTGTAAATTTATATATGTTTACATTCACACATATTATTTTTATGAAACATTCATGCCCCAAACATAATATATTCTAACATATTAACATATGTGTCCCACTTAAATATATTGTGTTTAAAAATTGTGCCCGAAACACATTTTGTTTATATCGGAACATATGAAAAACATATTTTTCTAACAGTGTATGGTTTATACTTTTCTGGCAGAAAAGGTCCATTGTAAAATACGATTTTTTTTTTTGAAAATTTGGCTTTTTCGCATCGATATTTTTTTAACCACTTAACTTATCACAGATTTTTTTATACCCTCCACCATATGATGGGGGGTATATTAACTTTGTCATTCCATTTGTAACACATCGAAATATTGCTCTAAGACCTAAGTATGTCCGTCCGTCTGTTTAAATCACGCTAACTCCCGAACGAAACAAACTATCGACTTGAAACTTGACACAAGTAGTTGTTATTGATGTTGGTGGGATGGTATTGCAAATGGGCCATATTGGACAACTTTTACGTATAGCCCCCATATCAACCGACGCTCAGATTTGGCTTGCGGAGCCTCTTGGAGGAGCAAAATTCATCCGATCCTGATGGAATTCTGTACATGGTGTTAGTATATGGTCTCTCACAATCTTGCAAAAATCGGTCCATAATTATATATAGCCCCCATATAAACCGATCCCCAGATTTGGCTTGCGGAGCCTCTAAGAGAAGCAAATTTCATCCGATCCAGCTGAAATTTGGTATATGGTGTTAGTATATGGTCTTTAACAAACATACAAAAATTGGTCCACATCGGACCTTAATCATATATAGCCCCCATATAAACCAATCCCCAGATTTGGCTTGCGGAGCCTCTAACAGAAGCAAATTTCATCCTGAAATTTGGTACATGGTGTAACATATAATCTCTAACAACTATGCAAAAATTCGTCCACATAGGTCAATAATCATATATAACGCCGATATAAACCGATCCCCCGATTTGTCTTGCGGAGCCTAAAAGAGAAGCAAATTTCATCCGATCCGGCTGAAATTTTGTCAAACTGAATTATTTACGTATTTAATCGGCCTTTTTATACCCTCCACCATAGGATGGGGGTATATTAACTTTGTCATTCCGTTTGTAACACATCGAAATATTGCTCTAAGACCCCATAAAGTATATATATTCTGGGTCGTGGTGAAATTCTGAGTCGATCTGAGCATGTCCGTCCGTCCGTCTGTTGAAATCACGCTAACTTCCGAACGAAACAAGCTATCGACTTGAAACTTGGCACAAAAAGTTGCTATTGATGTAAGTCGGATGGTATTGCAAATGGGCCATATCGGTCCACTTTTACGTATAGCCCCCATATAAACCGACCCCCAAATTTGACTTGCCGATCCTCTAAGAGAAGCAAATTTCATCCGATCCGGCTGAAATATGGTACATGGTGTTGGTATATGGTCTCTAACAACCATGCAAAAATTGGTCCACATCGGTCCATAATTATATATAGCCCCCATATAAACCGATCCCCAGATTTGGCTTGCGGAGTCTCTAAGAGAAGCAAGTTTCATCCGATGCGGCTGAAATTTGGTACATGGTGTTGGTATACGGTCTTTAATAACCATGCAAAAATTGGTCCACAGCGGTCCATAATTATATATAGCCCCCATATAAACCGATCCCCAGATTTGATCTCCGGAGCCTCGTGGAAGAGCAAAATTCAACAGATTCGGTTGAAATTTGGTATGTGGTGTTAATATATGACCTCAAACACCCATGCAAAAATTAGTCGAAATCGGTCCATAATTATATATAGCCTCCATAAAAACCGATCCCCAGGGCCCCTTGGAAGAGCAAAATTCATCCGATTCGTTTGAAATTTGGTACGTGATGTTAGTACATGATATTTAACAACCATGCCAAAAGTGGTCCATATCAGTCCATAATCATATATAGCCCCCATATAAACCGATCCCGAGATTTGGTTTTGGAGCCACTTGGAGAAGCAAATTTCATCCGAGTTGAAGTTTGGTACATTATGCTAGTATATGGCCGTTAACAACCATGCCTTACTAGGTCCATATCGGTCTATAGTTATATATATCCCTCAGATAAATAGATCCCCAATCACACAAAAATTGGTCCATATCAAGTTCATAATTGTATATAGTATGTGGGCTACCCCCATATTTCAATTCTGGCTCTCTAGGTACCGTGCAAAAGTCCATATCGATTCGTAATTATTTGTAGACTTACCTATACATAACTTTTTTGTCTAATATATATCACGTATGCACTAACTCACAATTTAGAAAACGATGTTAAGAAGTTTTAAGATACCACAACCCAATTAATTCGATTGTGGATGACAGTCTTTCGTAGAAGTTTCTACGCAATCCATGGTGGAGGGTACATAAGATTCGGCCTGGCCGAACTTACGGCCGTATATACTTGTTTAGTTTAATATGTACTACGTATGGACTACCTTGTAATTTAGAAGACGGTGTTAGGAAGTTTTAAGATACCTTGCCATCGGCAAGTGTTACCGCAACCCAAGTAATTCTATTGTGGATGACAGTCTTTAGTACAAGTTTCTATGCAATCCATCACCCAGAAAAAAGTGCCTTCGAAACTAAAGGAAAAAATATTCATCAATATAGTTTATCCATTTTATTTCCATTAAGGTAAATTTTTGTGAGAAATAATAAAATTTACTCGTTTCAGTAAAAAAATCCTAAACTGTAAGCAGTTAGGAATAGTTCATTAACTAGAATAATGCATGGAATTTTACTCGTACTGTTTTCTTCGCTGGGTATAAGAATTTACTACTGAACAAGAAAATTTTATTCACCGATAACAAAGCATTCGTAAAAATAAACAAAAACCGAACTAAAACCAAGTTTCCTCAAAATTAGTAAAATTTCTTATAAAATGATAATTGCGACTTCTTTTATAATAGAAAGTTTTTCATACATACGAACAACACTTGGCATAGAAAAATATTTTAGTCCATTCGTACTAAGAAGTATGCAATTATTTCAAAACTAAAGGAAACACACTTGTTAGAATATAGGAAAATTTCCTATATTTCTATTGTCTACCTGTAATCGATACCTGTAATCGTAATCGAAGTGTTTACGCGTGGGTGTAATCGATATGTTTGCGCGTGGGTTGTTTTTTTAATATAATATTTTATAATATGGTAAAATAATATAATAAATAACAAATCAAATATATAAAATATTTGTTATTTTAAATTAGTGAGAAAAATTTTCGTTTTTTTTTTTAATAAATCTATCAATGTTCGTGATAGTGTATAAAGAAACAAAACACCAGCAGAATAACAACCCTTTCATTTGTCTTCATTTTGGAATCTTCAATTATCAGGTAATATTCAGTGACGCTAACCTTTTGTAACAAAAATGGTTTATGATTTTTTATATTTATAGGTATTGAAATTGTAAAAGGAGGACAAAATCGTTAGGCAGCAACTTATTAAAAGTGAAAAGTAAAAGTAGAAGAAAAAGTGCGTTTTACAATTGATAATATCACATGGAAATAGTGGAATAATAAACTAATAATTCAAGGAGAGTCGATGCTGTTGATTCTTAATAAATATATTTAATATATTAATAAAACATGTCTTTTATTGAAGAAAAAATTGCTTATATAAATAAATAAAATTGTATTTAAAAACGAAGGTAAACAGTTCTAATTATGAAGTAAAAGTTTTACCAAAAATATGTAAGATTTGTCAAAATGAATGAAAAAAGTTCAATAAAATCATTCCATATATGAATTCAAATCAGTTAAATTTTTTCATTCTGTAGTATAGTGGTACATAAATATAGGAAAATGTTAACAAATATATGGAATGCATTCTACCTAATTTCTACGAAAATCACATCGTTCAAACAAATAAAAATGTCTTTGGCGCTATACGAAGTTCAACTTTCTTCACAATGAGTTCATTTTAACTTAAAGAAGGGATCACTTTTTTCTGGGTGATGGTGGAGGGTACATAAGATTCGGCCTGGCCGAACTTACGGCCGTATATACTTGTTCCAATTACACACGATTATTTGTCATCTTAATACCTTTCATTTAAGTACAAACAACGATATAATCGGACATTTCTAAATCGAGACAAAATTTGTTTAGCTCAAAAAATTTTGACGAAATGTAAATTTGATTATAAGATTTGTTGTACAACTAATCTCATTACCATTCGAATAACATCAAATTGATTTTGTAATGGATAATTTTCCGCCGCCGGAGGAAAAAATTTAGTGTCAGCCGTTTGTAACAAATCGAAATGTAGGTCTCAGGCCCCACAGAGTATATACAATGATACCTCTAAAACTTGGACACTCTGAAAATCCGACACCTCTCAAAAGTGGACAACTTTCGTGAAACCTTTTCTCTCACATGTGAGCACCTCTCACATATGGACAAACCTTAGGTGGTTTTTCCACTACTGAGAGTTTTCACTGTATATTTTGGGTCGTGGAGAAATTCGGAGTCGATCTAGCGATGCCCGCCCGTACGTCTGTTCAAATCACGCTAACTTCTGAACGAAACAAGCTATCGACTTGAATTTTTGAGCAAGTGGTTGTTTTAAAGACATGCCGAATGGCTAATGGGCCCATAACATATAAAGCGACCCCCGAATTTGGCTTGCGTAACCTCTTGGAAGAGCGAATTTCAGCCGATCCGGTTGAAATTTAAAATTAGTATATGTCCTTTAACAACCCTGCAAAACTTGGTCGGTGGACCGATATAGCCCATCGTCGAACTTGACCTGTCTGCAAACAAAAAAACCACCATTCTATGGTGTTGGGTATAATGAGAATCGAAAAATCAAGAAAACAATTATTTTTTAAAGTCTTATCCCATTTTTATACCCTGCGCCACACTGTGGAACAGGGTATTATAAGTTAGTGCATATGTTTGTAACACCCAGAAGGAGACGAGATAGACACATGGTGTCTTTGGCAATAATGCTCATGGTGGGACCCTGAGTCGATATAACCATGTCCGCCTGTCCGTCCCTACGTCCGTCCGTCTGTCTGTGAACACATTTTTGTGATCAAAGTCTATGTCGCAATTTAAGTCCAATCGCCTTCAAAGTTGGCACATGTTCCTAATTTGGGTCAGAATAGAACCCTATTGATTTTGGAAGAAATCGGTTCCGATTTAGATATAGCTCCCATATATATCTTTCGCCCGATATGCACTAATATGGACCCAGCAGCCAGAGTTTTATACCGATTGGCTTGAAATTTTGCACAAACATAACACTTAGTCGTATAGTCAAGTGTGCAAAATTTGATTGAAATCGGTTCAGATTTAGATATAGCTCCCATATATATCTTTCTCCCGATATGGACTTATGTGGCCCCAGAAGCCAGATTTTTGGCCGAATTTAGTTGAAATTTTGCACTAGAAGTACAATTAGTAGTATAGTCAAGCGTGCAAAATTTGATTGAAATCGGTTCAGATTTAGATATAGCTCCCATATATATAGATATAGATATAGCTCCCATATATGGACTAATATGATCCTAAAAGCCAGAGTTTTGGCCCAATTTGGTTGAAATTTTGCACAGGGAGTAGATTTAGCATTGTAGCTATGCGTGCCAAATTTGGTTGAAATCGATTTAGATTTAGATATAGCTCCCATATATATATTTCGCCCGATATGGACTTATATGGACCCAGAAGCCAGAGTTTTATCCCGATTAGCTTGAAATTTTGCACAAGGAGTACAATTGGTAGTATAGTCATGTGTGCCAAATTTTATTGAAATCGGTTCAGATTTAGATATAGCTCCCATATATATGTTTTTCTGATTTCGACAAAAATGGTCAAAATACCAACATTTTCCTTGTTAAATCGCCACTGCTTAGTCGAAAAGTTGTAAAAATGACTCTAATTTTCCTAAACTTCTAATACTAATATATTGAGCGATAAATCATAAATAAACTTTTGCGAAGTTTCCTTAAAATTGCTTCAGATTTAAATGTTTCCCATAGTTGTTTACTAAAATTGTGTTCCACCCTAGTGCATTACCCAACTTAAATTTTGAGTCTATAGATTTTGTAGAAGTCTATCAAATTCTGTCCAGATCGAGTGATATTTAAATGTATGCATTTGGGACAAACCTTTATATATAGCCCCCAACACATTTGACGGATGTGATATGGTATCGAAAATTTAGATCTACAAAGTGGTGCAGGGTATAAAATAGTCGGCCCCGCCCGACTTTAGACTTTCCTTACTTGTTTTTTTCAATGAAATCCGAAATACTGAAATAGCATCACATCTGAAGAACTAATGCGAAATGAATGAAGCGGATACTTAAACACATGACTTCCGCCCTATAACAAGCCCATGTAAAATTCATCGCTTCGCAGCCAATTTTGCACCACATCCGGATCCAAAAAAAAGAACATTTTCATTGCTTTTTTGGCTACACTGTTTTTGCTGGGAAACTAATATTCGTCCATATTTTTTGCACAATATTAAAATTCGTTCATCCATTAGCATTTAGTTATAATTATTTCACTCTACGATTACTTTCCATGTCGATTGCTGGTAGTAACCAGAGTTTTGTCACCTTCATTTACCGATTGTTAATCAGACAGATTCTTTCAGCTAATATCAATTATGGGTAAATCCCATTTCGAGTTTCGAATTTTTGTTTGGGAGGTGTGAACATACCAAAGAACAATTCTAACAACCAGTGGTCTAATTGAATGGGAAAATATGAGGACATAGTTGTCAACACTTCATAAATTTTGTGGGGTGTTTATTTAGCAAATTGCATTGCTGCCGACTACGAGGAGCACCAAATGCCAAGCCCAAGAGTCAAAGAGTCGTCAAAAAAATAACAATAATACATAATTGCTCACTGTAAAAAATGCAGCAACCTGCAAAAGAGAAAAAAAAAACAACACCAACATGCAATGTGCCATAGCCGTAAGCATTGGCCATTTAATATGCGAATCAGGAATTTGTACTTTTGCACTTTAGTTCCAGTGAGCAGCAGTGTCAGTGTTTGGCCGGGCCAGCTTAGGTCTCACACCACAGTGAGTGTGTGTGACACATGCGTTAATAGCTAGCAAGCCACCATACACGCCATGTCATGGCATTTAGTAGCTTCATGCACTTAACGACACCACATAGCCCTCGGTCTCGAACCATTTGACACGAGTATTTAATGAAAGGTTGATAGCACAGGATTACCATATTTTGGAAACATAAGAAGTTTGTAGCTCGAGTACGAAGAATTTAAATCTACCATAGTCTAAATGCAAGACAGAAGGGCGTTTAGTTCGGTTGAGTTGAAGATCACATACCCTCCACCAAGGTATTACATCCTAGGGTCTTTGGCATAAGGATCGATATTATAGGCGGACAAATCGCATAAAGGAATTGAGCTGTACTCGTATGTTATGTAGGTCATCTTTAGTCACTAGCAGAAGTCGATTAGAATCGATATTCAAAAAAAATCAATCAGGCGATTTTTATACCCTCCACCATAGGATGGGGGTATATTAACTTTGTCATTCCGTTTGTAACACATCGAAATATTGTTCTAAGACCCCCTAAAGTATATATATATATATTCTGGGTCGTGGTGAAATTCGATCTAAGCATGTCCGTCCGTCCGTCTGTTGAAATCACGCTAACTTCCGAACGAAACAAGCTATCGACTTGAAACTTGGCATAAGTACACGCAAAGAAAAAAACGTTTGGAAAACGTTTACCGAAAACGTTTTTCTTTTGTTAGAGTTTTTTGAATTGCTTCGAAAATTTTAAACTTTAGTCTCCACAAAAATTCGTTTGTTACAAAATTTTTATTTTTTCAATAAAAAAAGTTATTTTTGAAACAACAATACAGTCCATTTCGTTTATATCAAACACTGTTCTATTCTGACTTTAGGTCTTTAATAAGACACATTTTACAGTTCAAAATTTAATATACTACAATGTAATGTTGAACATTTTGTCGGAATCTTCCGAACATGTCTGGAATATATGTAAAAAAAAAACAACAAAAAAAAACTTTGGTCGAAGCAGGGGTCGAACACACGACCCTTGGCATGCAAGTCGGACGTAGCAACCACTGCTCCACGGTGCCAAACTAAATGTTTGTTTCTGTTAAATAAACTTTGTTTATTCGGTTCGTGGGCGCCGCAAGCTATGCTATATAAATATAACTTATATGGATATTTATCTATTGATGACCATAACAGGTACATAGCTCAGTGGTTAGTGTGTTGGCTTACAAAGTGCATGGTCCGCGGTTCGATTCTCCGTCCAGGCGAAAGGTAAAAAATTTTAAACATTTATAAAATCGTATAATTTCTTCTACATTGTTGGTATTACAGGAAAAGATGTTAAGAACTAAAAAACCTCGTGGATGTGAGGAAGATGTGAGGGAAAATGCAATTAGCAAGAAAATAATGTTTTTTTGAGTTTGTCTTTATGAAATTGTTTTTACATCCTGGAAAAGAATAAACGTTTATCACAAAAAGTGTATACTTTTCTTCCAAATACAATTCCTTACAGCGAAAAGCAAATGAGAAACGAACTTTGTTTGTCTAAAATTTCGTTTGGGAGGAAAGAATTATTTTTTTGCGTGTAGTTGTTATTGATGTATTGATGGGTCATATTGGACCACTTTTACGTATAGCCCACATATAATTTCATCCTATCCGGTTGCAATTTGGTACGTAGTGTTAGTATATGGCCTCTAACAATCATACAAAAATTGGTCCATATAGGTTCATAATTATATATAGCCCCCATATAAACTGATCCCCAGATTTGACTTGTGGAGCTTCTTAGAGAAGAAAATTTCATCCGATCCGGTTGCAATTTGTTACGTGTATATGGTTTCTAACATCCATGCAAAAATTGGTCCACATCGGTCCATAATTATATATAGCCCCCATATAAACCGATCCCCCGATTGGCTTGCGGAGCCTCTAAGAGAAGCAAATTTCATCCGATCCGTCTGAAATTTGGTACATGGTATTGGTATATGTTCTCTAATAACCATGCAAAAATTGGTCCACATCGGTCCATAATTATATATAGCCCCCATATAAACCGATCCCCCGATTTGGCTTGCGGAACCTCTAAGAAACGAAAATTTCATCCGATCCGGCTGAAATTTGGTACATGGTGTTGGTATATGTTCTCTAATGACCATGCAAAAATTGGTCCATATCGGTCCATAATTATATATAGTCCCCATATAAACCGTTTCCCAGATTTGATCTCCGGAGCCTCTTGGAGGAGCAAAATTCATCCGATCCGGTTGAAATTTACAACGTGGTGTTAGTATAAGGCCGCTAATATCCATGCCAAAATTGGTCCATATCGGTCTAAAGTTATATATAACCAATCCCCAATCACACAAAAATTGGTCCATATCGGTTCATATTCATGGTTGCCACTCGAGCCAAAAATAATCTATCAAAATTTTATTTTTATGGAAAACATTGTCAAAATGTTATTTCTATAGAAAATTTTGTAAAAATTTTATTTCTATAGAAAATTTTGTCAAAATTTTATTTCTATCGAAATTTTTTCCAAATTTTATTTCTATAGAAAATTTTTTCCAAATTTTACTTCTATAGAAAATGTTGTCAAAATGTTATTTTGTCAAAATTTTATTTCTATAGAAACTGTAAACTTAATTATATACGTATATAATCGGCCTTTTTTAGTGTAATATATACTACGTATGGACTACCTTGTAATTTAGAAGACGATGTTAGGGAGTTTTAAGATACCTTGCCATCGGCAAGTGTTACCGCAACCCACGTAATTCGATTGTGGATGACAGTCTTAAGTAGAAGTTTCTACGCAATCCATGGTGGAGGGTACATAAGCTTCGGCCTGGCCGAACTTACGGCCGTATATACTTGTTTTTTTTTGCTGTGGTGCTATTAGACATACAGTTTTCTGTTTCTTATAGTTCTAATGCATTTGCAGTACATAACAAGGTCTGGAGGACTTAAAAAGTTCCAAGCTAAAGTTCCAAGCTGTAGCTGATAACGCAGCAATGTGGTGCACATGCATGACCATAAATATTATTAAGAGGTTCATGTTCTTATCTTTAGTTTTTAAGAATATTTAGATTGTAGCTAGTTTAAGATTTAGTATATAAGGATGAATATTTTCTAGAATAAATTAGTGACTTACAACCACTCAACGCGTAAAGTATTATTTCTTCATAGTTGTTTTGTCGTCAAACATAAAATGCTTTCCGAAAACTGATACATAATTTCCGAGAAAATAACATGGTTGTGATAAAAATGTTACATGGTCACCATTCAAAAATTACATTTTGCTCTTGAAACATGTTTGAGGTAATCATATTCTTTCTCTGGGTGTAGAGTGGAACGATTCCAATCTACCTAGAATACTTGGAATTTATAATTTGCTACATAAATAAACTTTCTTCACTGGATTCGATTTGTACAAATCTTGATCGCTTTATCCCTTTCCACTAACATCGCAATAGGACACTTGCAGAAATTACGCAATTTATGCAAAAGCTTCTGCCCTTCCCTCTAAACTTGAATAATCTAGGAAACTCCTAATTATTTTGAATAATTCGGATATATCTCTATTGATCTGCCGTCCTCGATGATGGATGACGTATTAAGTGGGTGGAGCAGAACATTTGTTGTCGGCATGTTTTCTTTTTGTACCTCTGCTCTGACAAAGTCTCCAAAGAATTATGGCTAATGTCTTTTGAAGACATTAGAGCCTAGAGTCACTCGTCCACTTACTCCATCTTTTTATATGTGCCGCCACATGATTAAAATTAGCATAATTTAATTGAAACTCTTTCCATGCCTTATGACTTGGATAGAAAAGCTTGCTTGCTGGTCATTGCTGGCCTTTATGTTGGAGCGCCAAGTGGAAACGGCCATTCCACCACACCAGTGTAGACAACTGTCTACGATAGATATGACTGATATTGAGACAACAGCAAAGTTGTCGGCGATTTAATATAGAAATTGTCCATTTAATTTTAAATCACCCATAGTAGACATTTAAAGTAATTTCACATAATTTGAAAATGAAATTGCCGACATCGAATTGCTCTAAAATAATCAAAATTGCTAAGCAAGCCAAAGCAATGGTTTTCTTCGTCCATGTGGACGTGTCTGTTCTATGACTTGTCTGACCATTCGTTTACTTTGTAATCTGTGTGATGGATCATTTTAAAATCGTAACAAGTTCGAATGCTAAGTAAATGATGAAATGGACCAATCACAACCAGCACCCCAAGAGAGAGAGAGAGAGAGAGAGAGAGAGAGAGAGAGAGAGAGAGAGAGATAGCTTTAGCTGCTATTCACAACAGATCACGAGATGATATCATTGTGCTGTTGATAAAATGAAGGCATTTGTTATTATAGACCATTTTAAATTTCTGGATTAAAATTATGAGTAAAATAAAAATTTCAAACATAAAGAGATTAAACAGT
This sequence comes from Haematobia irritans, assembly GCF_050003625.1. Taxonomy (NCBI): domain Eukaryota; kingdom Metazoa; phylum Arthropoda; class Insecta; order Diptera; family Muscidae; genus Haematobia; species Haematobia irritans. The sequence continues at coordinate 152,702,075 of NC_134400.1, read as the reverse complement.
ATATACAGCGGTAAGTTCGGCCGGGCCGAAACTTAAATACCCACCACCATGAACCAAATATTAGGGTTTCCTTTGAAATTTCAGGAGAGCTTGAGGACTTGAGGACACTTCCCGAAGATAAATTTAAAGATTTCACCTATGAGGACTATATCAGATTCTGGATTTATAAGAACCATTTTTGTTTGAGTTTTAGCGGAATCATTCACATCTCTTGTAAGTGTGCAAAAAAATTATAAAATAACGTCTTGATTTGAAATATTAAATCTGTAGAAGTAAAATCTGGAAATTTTACATTGAGTTTCAAACAATTTTCATGATCAGTGCGCCTTCTACACCCTCAAGAAATGAAGTCGGTCTATATGGAGAAATTACCAAATGGACCGATAATAACTTAATCCGATACACGTTTTTATGAGCCTAAAATACCAGAATATTTACAATTTCAGGCAAATCAGATAAAAACTACGGTTTCTAGAAACCCAAGGAGATAAATCGGGAGATCGATACTCACCGTTGGACCGATACTCACCGTTTTTGGCACACCTCTTTATGACCCGAAAATACCTTTAGATTTCCAATTTCAGGCAAATAGGATAAAAACTTCGGATTCTAGAAGCCCAAGAAGTAAAATCGGGAAATCGGTCTATATGGTGGCTATACCAAAATATGGACCGATACTCACCATTTTCGGCACACCTCTTTATGGTCCTAAAATACCTCTAGATTTCCAATTTCAGACAAATTGAATGAAAACTACGGTTTCTATAAGCCCAAGACCCCAAATCGGGAGGTCGTTTTATATGGGGACCAAACCAAAACATGGACCGATACCCACACTTTTTGGCACACGTATTTGTGGTCCTACAATACCTCTAGATTTCCAATTTCATATCAATATCATCTTAGAATTTCTCCCTGATCAAGAATATATATACTTTGTATAGTAGGAAATCGATATTTCGATGTGTTACAAACGGAATGACAAACTTATTATACCCCCGTCACCATTGTATGGTGGCGGGTATAAAAAAGATGCACTCGAGTTTGCAGTAACAATAAAGAGTTTTTGGATCCAAAAATTGGATTTTTGTATAGATTCCGAGCTAAAAAACGGGTTCTTTAAAATAAAGGTCTAGGCTCTTAAGAACTAAAATTAGGATTTAGATCTCATTCACCGAACTTTCATCATTGTTTTCGAAATATGTATTAACAAAGCTATTCACATACAAATAAATATGTTTGCATAAAAATTAAAATTATAACCAATACTGAAAACTAAAAAAAATATTCTTTTTAAACTGAAAATGTAAAACTCCTAAAATAAGCCTTAGCCTAAATTCCAAACTTTTAATCTTTTTATACCCTGCGCCACACTGTGGAACAGGGTATTATAAGTTAGTGCATATGTTTGTAACACCCAGAAGGAGACGAGATAGACACATGGTGTCTTTTGCAATAATGCTCGGGGTGGTTCCCTGAGTCGATATAACCATATCCGTCTGTCCGTCCGTCCGTCCGTCTGTCTGTGAACACATTTTTGTGATCAAAGTCTAGGTCGCAGTTTAAGTCCAATCGTCTTCAAATTTGGCACATATTCCTGTTTTGGGTCAGAATAGAACCCTATTGATTTTGGAAGAAATCGGTTCAGATTAAGATATAGCTCCCATATATATCTTTGGCCCGATATGCACTTATAATGATCCAGAAACCAGAGTTTTATCCCGATTTGCTTGAAATTTTGCACGAGGAGTACAATTGGTAGTGTAGTCAAGTGTGCTAAATTTTTTTGAAATCGGTTTAGATTTAGATATAGCTCCCATATGTATCTTTCGCCCGATATTGACTAATATGGTCCTAGAAGCCAGAGTTTTGGCCCAATTTGGTTGAAATTTTGCACAGGGAGTAGAATTAGCATTGTTGCTATGCGTGCCAAATTTGGTTGAAATCGGTTCAGATTTAGATATAGCTCCAATATATAGCTTTCGGCCGATTTACACTCATATGATCACAGAGGCCAATTTTTTGCTCCGATTTAGTTGAAATTTTGCACAGGGAGTAGAATTAGCATTGTTGATAAGCGTGCAAAATTTGGTTGAAATCTGTTCAGATTTAGATATAGCTCCATATATATGTTTTTCTGATTTGGACAAAAATGGTCAAAATACCAACATTTTCCTTGTAAAATCGCCACTGCTTAGTCGAAAAGTTGTAAAAATGAATCTAATTTTCCTAAACTTCTAATTCATATATATTGAGCGATAAATCATAAATAAACTTTTGCGAAGTTTCCTTAAAATTGCTTCAGATTTAAATGTTTCCCATATTTTTTTACTAACATTGTGTTCCACCCTAGTGCCGACTTAAATTTTGAGTCTATAGATTTTTTAGAAGTCTATCAAATTCTGTCCAGATCGAGTGATATTTAAATGTATGTATTTGGGATAAACCTTTATATATAGCCCCCAACACATTTGACGGATGTGATATGGTATCAAAAATTTAGATCTACAAAGTGGTGCAGGGTATAATATAGTCGGCCCCGCCCGACTTTAGACTTTCCTTACTTGTTTTATCCAAAGATTATCCCATAATATCTCATTTTAAGATAATTTCTTCAAATCAAAAATGTTTTTCTTTACTTTAACTCTTTCACTACCGAACAAAACCTAATGTTAAAAACTTTAATTTTGTAAAGATAATTTCTTTTTTTGTTAAGATAAATTCTTTAAATAAAAAATGGAAAATTTGCGACTCTAACGGAAGGACAATAATTCAAAATATTTGTGTTCTAAATTTAATGAAAAAATTGGTAAAGCAAATATTATGAACTTTCCTTAAATAAAAATTAATTTAAATAATTTCCAATATTTGGTTAATTATATCCTAAACTACATAGTGGTCATAGTAGTTCCTTAATAAAGCTACTCACGTACAAACAAATGCAGTTTAAAAATCCAAATTAAAACGAATATTTCAAAGGAAACGGAATTTTCCTTAATTCCAAAAAACCTTTAAACCAAAGACACTAAACCTCAAAATAAGTCTTAACCTATATTGAAACATTTTTATCTTAACTCTGCACGCTCACAAAAAATCGTTCTGTAACATATATATGTCCCAAACATGTTATGTTAGTTTATGAACATTATATGCTTCCACTTAAAAATATTGTGTTAAAAATTTTGAGTTCCAAACATATTATTTTTACACCCAAACATATGAAAAACAGTCTTTTTCTTCCGTGTACACACTGTAATGCCAGAATTTCCACAGAACGGTTGAGTTTTAAATAAGGCTCCAAGTCGCCCGACTTGACCAAATAATATATAACAACCCACACGTGACCACATATCTTGGCGAGATCTAACCAATATCCTTGTAAAATCGCCACTGATGAGTAGCAAAAATTGTAAATATTACTAAAATTGTCCTATATCTCGAATACATATGTATCGCCTCATAAATCATAAATGCTCTTTTGTACAATTGCATTAAAATTTCTTTCGCTTCATATGTCCCATATTTTTTTTACTAACATTGCGTTTCATCCCAGGGCGTTATCCGATTTAAATTTTAATTCTAGGGATTTTGTAGCAGTACAAAAAATTGTCTCCATTAAATGTATTTGTATCTGGAAACGCTAACCTTTATATAGCTCCCAGCAAATTTGAAGTAGTTGAGATGGTAACACAAATGTTTGTCTACATAGTGGTGAAGGGTATAATATAGTCTGCCCCGCCCGACTTTAGACTTTACTTACTTGTTTGTTTTTAGTTAATTTAATTAATGTACACAAAAAATTATCAACGAATTTACTGAATAATAATGTAATAAATTTTACTAAACAATAATTTCCATGAACTAACATATAGTTAAATTGCCTTTAGTGGCCTGTAGGGCTCATTTTTTTTAGGGTAAAATACTATGAAATAATTTTTCGTATATTTCCATAGTGTCTATAAAAAAAACAGTATAAAATCAAAATTATTTTCAAACCCGCCATTTGAAGAAAATCCCTGTGAGAATCTTTATGGACAGCAGACAATACCGCCCGTAGTAGGATCATAAAAAAATGGATATAAAAGAAGTGATTTAGTGAAAACCATAATTTCTGCAATTTATTTATGTACGTGATTTGCTAAAGTCATTTCTTTTTGCCGCTGTTGATATATCCTCAGTTGGTGTTGTTCAATTGTTTTCTCTTTTTATTTTGATTGTCTTTTTCACGTTGCAAAAATCTTTACTAATTTATATAAGAAAGAAGTATATTCGACGGATAATTCGATATGACCAAATCTCAAATACTTACCACAACAAATTTTCCTGAAGACATCATAACTAAAAAAACCAAAATTGTTTATTTTATTTAAATGCGCTTTATGTGTGCATTCCACACTGAAAATTTTACCAAAATTTCTATAGAGATTTTGTCAAAATTTTACTTCTATAGAAAATGTTGTTAAAATTTTATTGCTATAGCAACATTTTGTCAGCATTTTATTTATATTGAAAACTTTGTCAACATTTTATTTCTTTAGAAAATTTTGTCAAAATTTTATTTCTATAGAAAATTTTGTCAAAATTCTATTTCTATAGAAAATTTGGTCAAAACTTTATTTCTACAGAAAATTTTGTCAAAATTTTATTTTTATACAAAATTTGGTCAATATTTTATTTCTATAGAAAATTTTGTCAACATTTTATTTCTATAGAAAATTTTGTCAAAATTTTATTTCTATAGAAAATTTTGTCAAAATTTTATTGCTATAGCAATATTTTGTCAGCATTTTATTTATATTCAAAACTTTGTCAAAATTTTATTTCTTTAGAAAATGTTGTCAATTTTTTTTATAAAATTTTTTCTATAAATTTTCAAAACTTTGTCAAAATTTTATTTCTTTAGAAAATGTTGTCAATTTTTTTTCTTAATTTTTTTTTGTTCAAAATTTTATTTCTATAGAAAATTTTTTCCAAATTTTATTTCTATAGAAAATTTGGTCAACATTTTATTTCTGTAGAAAATTTTGCAAAATTTTATTTCTATAGAAAATGTTGTCAAAATTTTATTTCTTTAAAAAATGTTGTCAATTTTTTTTATAAAAAATTTTGTCAAAGTTTTATTTCTATAGCAAATTTTGTCAAAATTTTATATCTATAGTAAATTTTGTAAAAATATTATTTCTATAGAAAATTTTGTCAAAATTTTATTGCTATAGCAATATTTTGTCAGCATTTTATTTATATTCAAAACTTTGTCAAAACTTTATTTCTTTAGAAAATGTTGTCAATTTTTTTTTATAAAATTTTTTCTATAAATTTTCAAAACTTTGTCAAAATTTTTTTTCTTTAGAAAATGTTGTCAACTTTTATTTTCTTAAAATTTTTTTGTTTCAAAATTTTATTTCTATAGAAAATTTTGTCCAAATTTTATTTCTATATAAAATTTGGTCAACATTTTATTTCTGTAGAAAATTTTGCAAAATTTTATTTCTATAGAAAATGTTGTCAAAATTTTATTTCTTTAGAAAATGTTGTCAATTTTTTTTATAAAAAATTTTGTCAAAGCTTTATTTCTATAGCAAATTTTGTCAAAATTTTATTTCTATAGCAAATTTTGTAAAAAAATTGTTTCTATAGAAAATTTTGTAAAAAAATTGATTTAGAAAATTTTGTCAAATTTTATTTCTATAGAAAATGTTGTCAAAATTTTATTTCTATAGAAAATTTGTGTTAAAATTTTATTTCTATAGAAAATTTTGTCAAAATTTTTTTTATATTGAAAATTTTGTCAAAGTTTTATTTCTATAGAAAATTTTGTCAAAATTTTATTTCTATACAAAACTTGTGTTAAAATTTTCTATAGAAATGAAATTTTAACAAAATTTTATATAAAAACATAACAACATAAATAAAATGCTGACAAAATGTTGCTATAGAAATAAAATTTTGACAAAATTTTCTATAGAAATAAAACTTTGACAAAATTTTCAATATAAAAAAAAATGTTAACAAAATTTTCTATAGAAATAAAATTTTAACACAAATTTTCTATAGAAATAAAATTTTGACAAAATCTCTATAGAAATAAAGGTTTGACAAAATTTTCTATAGAAAATTTTGTCAAAATTTAATTTCTATAGAAAATTTTGTCCAGGTCGAAAACCTATGTTGTTAGCACCTATATTACCTGCTTATTTTCATAATTCATTATGTTTGTAAATATATAAATAAATAAATAAGAAAATTTTGTCAAAATTTTATTTCTATAGAAAATGTTGTCAAAATTTTATTTCTACACTGAAAAAAAGCATACCCGGTTCCAAAGAGTTTGTCTTTACTTTAAAAAATTTGGTATTGATTCCGAGCCAAAGAAGCGGAGACTACAAGTAAGGATACTTTTAAGACACAATTCTCTTTTAAAATCGGGTTTTGTGTACTTGCTTCTAGGAAGCAAATTTTAATTTTTCGCTTTTTCAGCTTTTTTTCTTCATATGCTATCAAAGTCCTTTAAAAACAAGTTAACGACGACTTTATTTTCCAAATTAAGACTCGACTTCTAGTAGAAATTATGCTGTGTTTCAAGTAAAAAACGTCTTTAAAATAAAGTGTTGAAAAACATGTCCTATATTTGAACGATTTTTTGCTTTGTAGTCAAGATGCAAAAAGACAACAAATTTAAAGACAATTTCATTAAATTTAAAGATTTTTTCTAAATTATTAAAGTCAAGTTGACCTTAGCCCAAACATTTTTTCTTTCATGTTATGATATCCATTTTTAAATCAAATCACTTAATTATAAGGACAATACGACTTCATTGAAAAGTTTATCGACCTTTGGTCAAGGAAAAAAACTTTATAAAGGGTGATTCTTTTGAGGTTAGGATTTTCATGCATTAGTATTTGACAGATCACGTGGGATTTCAGACATGGTGTCAAAGAGAAAGATGCTCAGTATGCTTTGACATTTCATCATGAATAGACTTACTAACGAGCAACGCTTGCAAATCATTGAATTTTATTACCAAAATCAGTGGCAGAAAATCCGCTTTTTTATCGACAAATTTTGTTCAGCGATGAGGCTCATTTCTGGTTGAATGGCTACGTAAATAAGCAAAATTGCCGCATTTGGAGTGAAGAGCAACCAGAAGCCGTTCAAGAACTGCCCATGCATCCCGAAAAATGCACTGTTTGGTGTGGTTTGTACGCTGGTGGAATCATTGGACCGTATTTTTTCAAAGATGCTGTTGGACGCAACGTTACGGTGAATGGCGATCGCTATCGTTCGATGCTAACAAACTTTTTGTTGCCAAAAATGGAAGAACTGAACTTGGTTGACATGTGGTTTCAACAAGATGGCGCTACATGCCACACAGCTCGCGATTCTATGGCCATTTTGAGGGAAAACTTCGGAGAACAATTCATCTCAAGAAATGGACCGGTAAGTTGGCCACCAAGATCATGCGATTTGACGCCTTTAGACTATTTTTTGTGGGGCTACGTCAAGTCTAAAGTCTACAGAAATAAGCCAGCAACTATTCCAGCTTTGGAAGACAACATTTCCGAAGAAATTCGGGCTATTCCGGCCGAAATGCTCGAAAAAGTTGCCCAAAATTGGACTTTCCGAATGGACCACCTAAGACGCAGCCGCGGTCAACATTTAAATGAAATTATCTTCAAAAAGTAAATGTCATGGACCAATCTAACGTTTCAAATAAAGAACCGATGAGATTTTGCAAATTTTATGCGTTTTTTTTTTTAAAAAGTTATCAAGCTCTTAACAAATCACCCTTTACTAGAGAAATGCGTCTTCTATGCTAAGCAAAATTTGCATTCGTATTTGAAAGACATGTAATCTTTGACCTCACGACAATATTTTTTTCAGTGTATTGAAAATTTTGTCCAGGTCGAAAACCTATGTTGTTAGCACCTATATTACCTGTTTATTTTCATAATTCATTATGATTGTAAATATATAAATAAATAAATAAATAAGAAAATTTTGTCAAAATTTTATTTCTATAGAAAATTTTGTCAAAATTTTATTTCTATAGAAAATATTGTCAAAAATTTATTTCTATAGCAACATTTTGTCAGCATTTTATTTATGTTGTTATGTTTTTATATAAAATTTTGTTAAAATTTAATTTCTATAGAAAATTTTGTCAAAATTTTAGTTCTATAGAGATTTTGTCAACATTTTATTTCTATAGAAAATTTGTGTTAAATTTTATTTCTGTAGAAAATTTTGTCAAAATTTTTTTTATATTGAAAATTTTGTCAAAGTTTTATTTCTATAGAAAATTTTGTCAAAATTTTATTTCTATAGCAACATTTTGTCTGCATTTTATTTATGTTGAAAACTTTGTCAAAATTTTATATCTATAGAAATTGTTGTCAAAATTTTATTTCTATAGAAATGTTCTCAAAGTTTTTTTTGGTTAAGCTACTTTTATAGTTAAGTCAACGCATGGTTTTAAGCTGAAATCAAAACTGCAATAATTAATGAAGAATTAACCAACAAAAACAAACAACACAAATAGGGGGTCTGAGACAAATATTTCCATATGTTTCAAATGGAATGACAAAGTAAGTACACCCCCCATCCTATGATGGAGGAGGTTATAATAAGGTTTATAATCATTGCTTCAAATCAATTCACATTAAATTTAGTACATGAATCTTCGAAATAAAGCATATGTTCCTTAAAGTAACTGAATTGGAAACATTTTTAATTCAAACTTAAGTTGAGTTTGAACTTTTATTTTTTGAAAAAAAGGTATTCACGAATGGGAGGTGTTTTGAAGACTTTACTTCAGAGACACTCTTTACTTGAATTATTGCATAATTTGTACATGAAGTCGTGTTTGAATTTGAAATGTTCATATTTGGTTCACACGTTTATGAAGGACTTAAATAAGGCAAGAGGAAAACAGACGAAAAAAAAACGAATAAATTAATATTTTTTTCTAGTATAAAACAGACTTTTTTAAACTTAAATGTGAACGACGTGTGTCCTTAGTGTAATTATCCGCTTATTTGGCTCAGAATAAATAGAAAATCCTTAGTGTAACACACAAAGTCCTTGGAACCGGATAAGCTTTTTTTTCGTGTGGTGAGAATACTCCTATGTATGCTGTATATAATCAGAAATTAATATTTCGATGTGTTACAAACGGAATGGCAAATTTAATATTTCCCCTTGTCTTAGTGGTGGGTATAAAAAACATAGTTTAAGAGGAAATATAACAGAAAGACAACAAAACATAAGCAAACGAAATAAAATGGTAAAAATTATTACGATGATGAGAACATCGTCATGATAGTGAGATGAAGTTGTGAATGTGGATGTTAATGCGTCCATTGTGATTTTAGATACAAATCCAAAAACCTGCATACACAGATATAAGTCCATTTCACTTCAATAACTGGGCAATTCCTTGGTATCACACGTTCCAATATTGAGTATCCATTGGATACTACTTTATCTGTCCATCCCACATACTCAGTCCCCTCTGGTCTGGTCTGTGAGCTTTCCTTTGGTCAGATTGAGAATTGACCATCAAAGAGGGACCTATTCATTGATGGCGATAATGATGTGTGTGTGTGTGTGATTACTGTAGATCTGTACCGGTGTTTCGCCCAGTTGGTGGTACTTGCTAGCTATGGAATTGGTTTTAGTTTGTTGCTTTTTTTATTTTGCTCTTGGAACTCTGCCAGTTGATTTCTGTCGGTTATGGTGCCTTTGTTCATTTATGATTATGAATTTTTGTACTTCTACTTGATAGTTGTTCTTCATTAGCCATTTTAAGTAAAGCTGGAACTCACCCATTCGTATTCTTATAAGGATTGGCAAAGATATTTGCTCCCAACAAGGTTCGGTTAAACTCTAAGAAAAATTTCATTTATTCACTTTGTCTTTAGGTTTTTGCAAGTGTGATTTTTAGCCTTAAACTCCATATTTGCCTCTTGTTTTTGTTAGTTTTTTTTTATTATTTAAAGGTGTGCCATAACTGCAGGTGATTCTGTTGATGATTGCATATCTGTGGACATTATGGTGTATTGATCTGATAAAAAAAAGTAATTGTGATCAATGCATATGGTAATTGGAATTCTATGCTTATTCTATCTAATGAATTTAGATGACAAACCATTTGAAGTTTGTGATGCATCCCACTTAGGTGTGGTGTAGCATGTATAACATAGATAAGATAAATTTACACTCAACAAAAAAAGTGAACCCTATATGGCCAAGTTAATTCTATTTTAGCTCATGGAATTATTATATTTGGAGAAAGTTTTAATAACACTAGTTTACAAAATTAAATCTTTTTCATGTCCATTTGATGAGATGTGATTTTTTTTTGTGTATTTTGATCTGCTGAATTCGATTTTTTTTAAAATTTTTTTATGGAACAGTTTTTGAGATATCCCGTTATTTTTAGTTTTTGGCTCTTTTTTCATTAAACAAATTATATCTCGAGTTAGATTAGATGTCCGATTATATCGTTGTTGGTACTTAAAAGAAACGACGAATAATCATGTATAATTGGATCTGTGATAAGTTAAGTGGTTCAATCGAACATTTCTAACTCGAGATATATTTTGTTTAGTGAAAAAAGAGCGAAAATCTAAAAATAAGGGGTATCTCAAAAACTGTTCTATATATTTTTTTTACATTTTTTTTCGAACTCAGCAGATCAAATACATAAGAAAAGTCACTTCTCATCAAATGTACATTTTTAGCTTAAATGTTAATGTACTAAAAAAGGGGGAATATTATACGGAAATAAAACATACATTCTATAAATTCATGCTTCCCACAGAAAAGTTTAAAATTTCTTAAATTTTTTATATTTTACCAATAATGCGCCCATCATGAATTTCGTATGGTACTAAAGACATTTTTGCAATTTTGAACTGCATTGTTTTCCTTCAAAAAACGAAAATTTCTTTAAAAAATGAAAAATATGAAATAGGTCTAATAATTTTTCTTGAAGTTGTCGACAAATATTTACATATTTTTTTGAAATCGGCGTTTGTTATACACCCAGCAGAAAACGCGTCTCCAAAAAAAAAAAAAAAATAGTGAAAATTTTCTTTAAGCATCCGGAAGTTATGCAAACTTGGCGCATAAGAGATGAATTGAACATGGGCTGGTCATAGTTTATTGTTTATTTATTGTTTTGGTCGTGAATTAAAAAATTTGGTGATATTTTGCCAAATAAATATATTTTTTTAATTTTTCATGATTTTTATTGTATTATAACGCTTGTCTGAAACGTTTGATATTTTCAAATATTTTTTGATTCCAAATATTTTTTAGAATGGATTTAGCATTTTTGTCGACAAAATTTAAATAATTAGTAATTCTTACACTGAAAAAAAAAAACATGGGTGAAAGTTCGGCCTGGCAGAATATTAAGAACTCATCACCCCACACTCAAAAAAAAGTTGATCCCGAGATTTTGACCTTCTTTAAATGATTTTGGTAATGGAATCCTTGGACACGTCCTGATACAACTTAGAAGGACTACCCCATGAACAGGTCCTCATGAACCAGTGTGGGACGAAGTTTTAGAGATTCGTTTCATTTTAACCATCCGAGTCGCACTAAAGAGGAAAACTTTTAGAATATATTGAACAATATAAAGGGTGAGGGCCGATGTTGAATGTGAACCACACCTAAACGCCAAGTTTTTTTCCGAATTTTATTTGACATTTCTCTATTTCAGACTTATTCAATTTGAACTATGGAGAGATACACAATCCAACAACGTGTTAAAGTTATCCAGACTTATTATGAAAATGGGCGTTCCAATCAAAATGCATATCGTGCGCTTCGTGATTTTTTTGGTCAATGGATCGTCCAAATGTGCGTACAATCGAAAACCGGGTCTGTAGAAGATGTGAGAACACCAGTGCATGCTCGTACAGCTCGTACTGCAGAAAATATTGCTGCTGTTCGCAATAGTGTGGCTGAAGAGCCGTCCACATCAACTCGTCGTCGTGCCCAACAATTGCACCTCTCACGCTCGTCGTTGATAAACATTATGCACAAAGACTTGCATTTACACGTTTACAAGGTGCAATTGGCTCAAGAACTAAAGCCTCTTGACCATTCCAAACGTCGTGAATGGGCAGAATGGTTCCAAGAAATGGAAACAGTGGATGATCAATTTTCGAAGAAAATCATCTTCAGTGATGAGGCACAGTGGATTCGTCAATAAACAGAATTGCCGCATTTGGGCGAAAAACCAATGCACCCACAAAGAGTGACTGTTTGGTGCGGTTTATGGGCTGGCGGCATCATCGGGCCGTATTTTTTCCAAAATGAGGCCGGTCAGGCAGTTACTGTGAATGGTGTTCGCTATCGTGATAACGAACTTTTTATGGCCCGAATTGGAAGATATGGATGTGGACGATATGTGGTTTGAGCAGGACGACGCCACTTGCCACACAGCTAACGAAACAATGGCTCTTTTGCGCAACAAATTCAATGGCCGTGTTATCTCACGTAATGGCGATGTCAATTGGCCGCCAAAATCATGTGATTTGACACCGTTGGACTATTTTCTTTGGGGTTATTTGAAAGAAAAGGTGTACGTCGATAAGCCAGCAACAATTCAAGAGCTAAAGGATGAGATAATTCGGCACATTAACGGCATAGAACCTCCATTATGCCTCAGCGTCATCGAAAATTTGGACCATCGGATGGAGGTGTGCCACCGAGGTCGCGGCGCCCATTTGTTCCATACATAATTGTGTAATACCAATGTATCATTTATTTTTTTTTTTTAATTATTCTGATAATTGTTTTCAGTAAATGTGTATATCCACACTGAAAAAAATATTGTCCTGAGGTCAAAGATTTCATGTCTTTAAATTACGAATGCAAATTTTGCTTAGCATAGAAGACGCATTTCTCCAATATAAAGTTTTTTTCCTTGTCCAAAAGTTGATAAACTTTTCAATGAAGTCGTATTGTCCTTATAATTAAGTGATTTGACTTAAAAATGGGTATCATAACATGAAAGAAAATATGTTTTGGCTAAGGTCAACTTGACTTTAATAATTTAGAAAAATTCTTTAAATTTAATGAAATTTTCTTTAAATTTGTTGTCTTTTTGCATCTTGACTACAAAGCAAACAATCGTTCGAATATAGGAGACGTTTTTCAACACTTTATTTTAAAGACTTTTTTTACTTAAAACATAGCATAATTTCTACTGGAAGTCGAGTCTTAATTTGGAAAATTAAGTTGTCGTTAACTCGTTTTTAAAGGATTTTTATAGCATATGAAGAAAAAAACCTGAAAAAGCGAAAAATTAAAATTTGGTTCCTAGAAGCAAGTACACAAAAGCCAAATTGAAAAGAGAATTGTGTCCTAAAAATATTCGTTCTTGTATTCTTCGCTTCTTTGGCTCGGAATCAATACCAACATTTTTAAAGTAAAGTCAAAATCTTTTTTTTTTTCATTGCATTATCAATATAATGTAATTATCAATAGAATGTAATTATCAATAGACTGTAGATATAAATAAATTTTATGACACTTTAAAAATTGACACAAACTTGAGTACTGGTACCAATACCGTGTCCGTTAGTGGAAATTCGCTGCAATTTCCCGTAGGGTTTCTATGTTTGGAATTTCCTACATAGGAAAAATATCACCAACATTTTTATACCCTCCATTATAGGATGGGGGTATATTAACTTTGTCATTCCGTTTGTAACACATCGAAATATTGCTCTAAGACCCCATAAAGTATATATATTCTGGGTCGTGGTGAAATTCTGAGTCGATCTAAGCATGTCCGTCCGTCCGTCTGTTGAAATCACGCTAACTTCCGAACGAAACAAGCTATCGACTTGAAACTTGGCACAAGTAGTTGTTATCGATGTAGGTCGGATGGTATTGAAAATAGGCCATATCGGTTAACTTTTACGGGTAAGCCCCATATAAAGAGACGCTCAGATTTGGCTTGTGGAGCCTCTAACAGAAGAATATTTCATCCGATCCGGCTGAAATTTGGTATATGGTGTTGGCATATGGTCTCTAACAACCATGCAAAAATTGGTCCATATCGGTCCATAATTATATATAGCCCCCATATAAACCGATCCCCAGATTTGGCTTGCGGAGCCTCAAAGAGAAGCAAATTTCATCCGATCCGGCTGAAATTTGGTACATGATGTTGGTATATGGTCTCTTACAACCATGCAAAAATTGGTCCACATCAGTCCATAATTATATATAGCCCCCATATAAACCGATCCCCAGATTTGGATTGTGGAGCCTCTAAGGGAAGCATATTTCATCCGATCCGGCTGAAATTTGGTACATGGTGTTGGTATATGGTCTCTAACAACCATGCAAAAATTGGTCCATATCGGTCCTTAATTATATATAGCCCCCATATAAACCGATCCCCAGATTTGGCTTGTGGAGCCACTAAGAGTAGCATATTTCTTCCGATCCGGCTGAAATTTGGTACATGGTGTTGGTATATGGTCTCTAACAATCATGCAAAAATTGGTCCACATGGGTCCATAATTATATGTAGCCCCCATATAAACCGATCTCCAGATTTGGCTTGCGAAGCCTCAAAGAGAAGCAAATTGCATCCGATCCGGCTGAAATTTGGTACATGGTATTGGTATATGGTCTCTAGCAACCGTGCAAAAATTGGTCCACATCGGTCCATAATTATATATAGCGCACATATAAACCGATCCCCAGATTTCAGTTGCGGAGCCTCTAAGAGAAGCAAATTTCATCCGATCCAGCTGAAATTTGGTACATGGTATTGGTATATGGTCTCTAGTAACCTTGCAAAAATTGGTCCATATCGGTCCATAATTATATATATAGCCCCCATATAAAACGTTCTCCAGATTTGACCTCCGGAGCCTCTTGGAGGAGCAAAATTCATCCGATCCGGTTCAAATTAGGAACGTGGTGTTAGTATATGGTCGCTAACAACCATACCAAAATTGGTCCAATCACACAAAAATTGGTCCATATCGGTTCTTAATCATGGTTGCCACTAGAGCCAAAAATAATCTACCAAAATTTTATTTCTTTAGAAAATTTTGTACAAATTTTATTTCTATAGAAAATTTTGTCAAAATTTTATTTCTAGAGACAATTTTGTTAAAATTTTATTCGGTTCATAATAAAATTTTCACCATTGTCAAAATTTTATTTCTATAGAAAATTTTGTTCAAATTTTATTCGGTTCATAATCATGGTTGCCACTCGAGCCAAAAATAATCTATCAAGATTTTATTTCTATAGAAAATTTTGTCAAAAGTTTATTTCTATAGAAAATTTTGTTAAAATTTTATTTCTGTAGACATTTTTGTCAAAATTTTCTTTCTATAGAAAATTTTGTGAAAATTTTTATTTCTATAGAAAATTTTGTCAAAATTTTATTTCTATAGAAAAATTTGTTAAAATTTTATTTCTGTAGAAAATTTTGTCAAAATTTTATGTCTACTTTGTCAAACTGAATTATATACGTATTGGTTCGATCTTTTTATACCCACCACCATAGAATGGTGACGGGGTATAATAAGTTTGTCATTCCGTTTGTAACGCATCGAAATATCGATTTCCGACTATATAAAGTATATATATTCTTGATCAGGGAGAAATTCTAAGACGATATAAGCATGTCCGTCTGTCTGTCTGTCTGGCTGTCTGTTGTAATCACGCTACAGCATTCCATAATGGAGCTATCGTCCTGAAATTTGGCACAGAATCGTCTTTTGTCTGCGCGCAGGTCAAGTTCGAAGATGGGCTATATCGGGCCATGTTTTGGTATAGACCCCATATAAACCGACCTCCCGATTTGGGGTCTTTCGCTTATAGAAACCGTAGTTTACATCCAATTTGCGCGAAATTGAAAATCTAGAGATATTTTGGGACCTTGAAGAGGTGTGCCAAAAATGGTGAGTGTCGGTCCATGTTTTGGTATAGCCCCCATATAAACCGACCTCCCGATTTGGGGTCTTTCGCTTATAGAAACCGTAGTTTTCATCCAATTTGCGCGAAATTGAAAATCTAGAGGTATTTTGGGACCTTGAAGAGGTGTGCCAAAAATGGTGAGTGTCGGTCCATGTTTTGGTATAGCCCCCATATAAACCGACCTCCCGATTTGGGGTCTTTCGCTTATAGAAACCGTAGTTTTCATCCAATTTGCGCAAAATTGAAAATCTAGAGGTATTTTGGAACCTTGAAGAGGTGTGCCAAAAATGGTGAGTGTCAGTGCATGTTTTGGTATAGCCCCCATATAGACCGATCTCCCGACTTTACTTCTTGGGCAGAAAAGGCGCCAATAACCTCACTGAAGGACAACTGCTAACGAAGGGTTTTAAATCACTACTGGATCAAAATATTAGCACTACAAATCATGGAACAAATATTGACTGGGCGTTTTGTAGTATCCATAATGAAAATATGAAATGTAAAACGTACGCAACAAATCATAGTTACCACGACGGCATCTTTATAGCAGAACATAATTAAAAACATTAAAATAATTTTCAATATTAGTTATACAATATAATATCTTGCATAAACATAAGAATATATTAAATAAATATAGAAATTTGTCAAAAAAAAAAAACTAATTTGTATAACATCTCAGTGCATTTTCATGGTGGTGGGTATTTAAGGTTCGGCCGGGCCGAACATAACTCTGCTTTTACTTGTTTGATTTAATATATACCACGTATGGACTTACATACAATTTAGAAGATGGTGTTAGGAGGTTTTAAGATACCTTGCAATCGGCAAGCGTTACCGCAACTTAAGTAATTCGATTGTGGGTGGCAGTGTTTAGAAGAAGTTTCTACGCAATCCATGATGGAGGGTACATATGCTTCGGACTGGCCGAACTTACGGCCATATATACTTGTTCCAATTCATCTTTGGTTTTTTTAATTGAAATAAACCTCAATCACAAAAATTTATTGTATTAATTAATTTTTTGATTGGTTCAATTAATTTTTTAATTGACGATGGAGATTAATACTATGATTTTCTTGATTGAAGAAACTTCTATTCAAATTTAAGTGGTCAAATATTGAAGCTAATAAATCGAATGCAGGAAGAATGTACTTTCTTACAGAATTATCAAGAGATAAACTAAGCTGAGCTTTGCATGAGAAAGAGAAGAAACAAAGGCATAAACAAAAAAAAACTGAATTTGTCATAGTGACATTCTCTCCAATTTCTAGTCAAAAGTATTTCTTTAACGAAAAGGCTTTTGAATGAAAACATGAAGTTTTGTTATTCATTTCATCAGCGTTGTTTCAAAATCTCAAGTTATTTAAATAGCATTATATACCCTTACCATATATAAACTGAGTAAAGTTGTTTTGATTTTATACGCATTTTCAATTATGAACCTTAATTGTTGTGGTAATTTCTCCACATCTGCTAGCCTCGAATGATCCATGGCGATTACAGCTGTTGCTAATTTTGGTCGGCAGCAGCAACCGTCATTCCAAAGAAACACCATCTTTCATTTGATATGACGACCACGGGTAATGCTCGATTAGTTGTTTGGGGGAAACAAAAGTCCCTTCTTACGAATATGCGAATTATCTGCAATAAGGCTCTTGTATCCAATGGAACCAAAGTAGTCAGACAATATTGTACCTAAGGTTGATACCACCTCTTGGCCATGTGCAACTGTGTTTGGATTTTTTGGGCAGAAATCCATATTTCTGGCTATGTATCCTCATTGCAATGATGAGAGTTGCATTCGCACTTGCAATTCACATTATAGTCATCAGCATCAGCATCGCCGTCGTCATCATCATCATCGTCATCCCCGTCATTTTTACAATCAGTGTCTATCAGAATTTTTCAATTATATCGAAATAGCGTTATCCGTACCTGGATCGCGTCAGAACGCATAATTACTATAATCACCTGAGTTATTACCTCAACAACATATAGCCATTCGGATCGTTGGACATCACAGTTAGGAAAATATCCAAACTCAGCTCAAAGCTCAGGCACACACACACACTCTGGTCGTACCGAATGCAGTCAGTCAGTGAGCCAGCCAACCAGCCAACCAACCAACAAACCAAAGAACCATCTAAAACCCCTTTAACTTACCGCCGCCACCAATGTTGGCAGCCATCGACCGATCATCGCCGATCATTGCGATTTACCAAGAGAGTTGACCATAACAAAGCGGCAGTTTGGGAAGCGAAGCGATCATCGCACACCAATGACTGACCAAGTGACTTTTTTGATCCGCTTAAGACGAGTATAGCAGAATCGAAATGATAAAATGCTCAATGAAGATAGAGAATCAATGCAGAAGCAATTCCAATATTCGCACGATATTCACAATGCTAACCAATAGACTGAAAACCTGGCCAGGAGGACTCCTAATAAAGTTAATTCATTTTTCTATAATCATATTAAAGGAAAACCATCGATAAACAATAAACGGCCAATATTGCATTAAAGTTTATGGATTTCTTTGCCCACCACAGACAGAGCGGTATGTAAAGAAGTTGATAAGAAAAGTGTGCGGCGGTGCAGAATCTTAAAATATCTACAAAGAAACACTATCATCAATATTTTTCCAATTAGAATTTCAATCAATGAAATAACAAAATCTATTAATAATTTAATTGATTCGACAATTTTTTTAATCAAAACAAAAATCAATCACAAAAATTAATAGTACCAATCAATTTGTATACCCTGCCCAACACTGTGGAAAAAGATATTATAAGTTAGTGCATATGTTTGCAATAACCAGAAGGAGACCAGACACATGGAGTTGTGGCGACACTATTTCAAATCCTACTTTTGTTTTTATACCCTCCACCATAGGATGGGGGTATATCAACTTTTTCATTCCGTTTGTAAATAGTACATCGAAATAAGGCTCGAAGACCCCATAAAGTATATATATCCTGGGTCGTGGTGAAATTCTGAGCCGATCTGGCCATGTCCGTCCGTCCGTCCGTCTGTTGAATCACGCTAACTTCCGAACGAAACAAGCTATCGACTTGAAACATGGCACAAGTAGTTGTTATTGATGTAGGTCGGATGGTATTGCAAATGGACCATATCGGTCCACTTTTAAGTATAGCCCCCATATAAACGGACCCCCAAATTTGGCTTGCGATTGCTCTAAGAGAAGCAAATTTCATCCGATCCGGTTGAAATTTGGTAGATGGTATTAGTATATGGTCTCTAACAACCATGGAAAAATTGGTCTATATCGGTCCATAATTACATATAGCCCCCATATAAACCGATTCCCCGATTTGGCTTGCGAAGCCTCTAAGAGAAGCAAATTTCATCCGATCCGGCTGAAATTTGGTATATGGTGTTAGTATATGGTCTCTAACAACCATTCAAAAATTGGTCTACATCGGTCCATAATTACATATAGCCCCCATATAAACCGATCCCCCGATTTGGCTTGCGGAGCCTCTAAGAGAAGCAAATTTCATTCGATTCGGCTGAAATTTGGTATATGGTGTTAGTATATGGTCTCTAACACCCGTGCAAAAATTGGTCTACATCGGTCCATAATTACATATAGCCCCCATATAAACCGATCCCCCGATTTGGCTTGCGGAGCCTCTAAGAGAAGCAAATTTCATCCGATCCGGCATGGTGTTAGTATATGGTCTCTAATGACCATGCAAAAATTGGTCCACATCGGTCCATAATTATAAATAGCCGCCATATAAACCGATCACCAGATTTGAACTCCGGAGCCCTTTGGAAGAGCAAAATTCATCCGATTCGTTTGAAATTTGGTACGTGGTGCTAATATATGCCCTTAAACACTCATGCAAAAATTGGTCGAAATCGGTCAATAATTATATATAGGTCCCATATAAACCGATGCCCAGATTTGACCTCCGGAGCCCCTAGGAAGAGCAAAATTCATCCGATTCGGTTGAAATTTGGTACGTGATGTTAGTATATGGTATCCAACAACCATGCAGGAATTGGTTCATATCAGTCCATAATTATATATAGCCCCCATATAAACCGATCCTCAGATTTGACCTCCGGTGTCTTTTGGAGAAGCAAAATTCATCCGATCTGGTAGAAATTTGGTACGTCGTGGTAGTATATGATATTTAACAACCATGCCAAAAGTGGTCCCGTGGATCCCGAGATTTGGTTTTGGAGCCTCTTGGAGGAGCAAATTTCATCCGAGTGAGTTGAAATTTGGTACATTGTGCTAGTATATGGTCGTTAACAACCAGATAAATCGATTTCCAATCACACAAAAATGGGTCCATATCAAGTTCATAATTCTATATAGCCCCCATAAAAGCGACCCCCATATTTCAATTCTGGCTATCTACGTACCGTGCAAAAGTCCATATCGATTCGTAATTATTGGTAGACTTACTTAACTATTTTGTCTAATATATACCACGCATGGACTAACTCACAATTTAGAAAACGGTGTTAAGAAGTTTTAAGATACCACAACCCAAGTAATTCAATTGTGGATGACAGTCTTTCGTAGAAGTTTCTACGCAATCCATCGTGGAGGGTACATAAGATTCGGCCTGGCCGAACTTACGGCCGTATATACTTGTTTGTTTTAAATTATCAAGTAGTCAAAGATTATTTTTCATTTCAAGTGACATATGTTTGTACCTATACATAAATAAATTTAGGATGAACTGAGTGCCAAAGCTTTTCTCACTGGTTGGATTTCGCGTTTGGGCTACCTTCTCAAGTAATTACAGATCAGGGCCGCCAGTTCGAGTCATCTTTATTCCGGGAATTCTCGAAAATATTAGGTGTTCAAGCCACGCATACTACGCCTTATCATCCACAGGCTCATGGACAGATTGAACGGTGGCATAGAACTCTCAAATCTGCAATAATGTGTCATTCAAATCCACGTTGGACTGAAATTTTGCCATTAGTTATGTTGGGATTGCGATCTTCAATCAATAACGATACTAGAGTATCCCCAGCAGATTCTGTATTTGGTATGGAGTTAACACTACCCGGAGAGTTCGTCGATGAATGCAAGTATGCAACTATTACTTCGGAGTGGGTTAAACAGTTTAAGGTGGATATGGCAACTTTAAAGGCAGAACAAATCAAAAGACATGGAGAAAATCAAACATATGAACCGAGGAACTTGCGCCAATCTTCTTTTGGTTTTGTTCGCAATGATTCCGCTCGTCCTCCTCTACAACCGCCTTATAAAGGACCATTTGCAGTACTTTCTAAATTAAAAAAAAAAAAAAAAATTCGTTGTCGATATCAATGGAAAAGAGAAGACTATATCAGTTGAAAGACTAAAGCCAGCTACAATCAGAAAATGAAGCTGAGAGTACAATCTCTACAACTGAAGTGCACCAGAGAAAACTTCGGTCAGGAAAGACTGTGAGGATTCATAATTGACGTTGTCACTGGAGGGGAGTGATGTGGCGCCACTATTTCAAGTTTTTTGTTTTAAATTATCTACACCCAGAGAAGGAATATGATCACATCAACCATGTTTCAAGAGCACAATGTTATTTTTGAATGGTGACCATGTAACATGTTTGTCGCAACCATGTTATTTTCTCGCAGGTTATGTGTCTGATTTCGGCAAGCATATTATTTTTGGCGAGAAAAGAACATTTTTGCCATAAACATGTTACATGGTCACCATCCAAAAATAACATTTTGCTCTTGAAACATGGTTGATGTGATCATATTCCTTCTCTGCGTGTAGAAGTCATAGATTATTATACCCTCCACCATAGGATGGGGGTATATTAACTTTGTCATTCCGTTTGTAACACATCGAAATATTGCTCTAAGACCCCATAAAGTATATATATTCTGGGTCCGTCTGTTGAAATCACGCTAACGTCCGAACGAAACAAGCTATCGACTTGAAACTTGGCACAAGTAGTTGTTATTGATGTAGGTCGGATGGTATTGCAAATGGGCCATATCGGTCCACTTTTACGTATAGCCCCACATAAACGGACCCCCAAATTTGGCTTTCAGACCCTCTAAGAGAAGCAAATTTCATCCGATCCGGCTGATATTTGGTACAGGGTGTTAGTATATGGTCTCTAACAACAATGCAAAAATTTGTCCACATCGGTCCATAATTATATATAGCCCCCATATAAACCGATCCCCCGATTTGGCTTTCGGAGCCTCTAAGAGAAACAAATTTCATCCGATCCGTCTGAAATTTGGTACAAAGTGTTGATATATGGTCTCTAACAACCATACAAAAATTGGTCCACATCGGTCCATAAGTACATATAGCCCCCATATAAACCGATCCCCCGATTTGGCTTGCGGAGCCTCTAAGTGAAGCAAGTCTCATCCGATCCGGCTGAAATTTGGTACATGGTGTTAGTATACGGTCTCTAATGACCATGCAAAAATTGGTCCACATCGGTCCATAATTATATATAGCCCCCATATAAACCGATCACCAGATTTGACCTCCGGAGCCTCTGGGAAGACCAAAATTCATCTGATTCAGTTGAAATTTGGTACGTGGTGTTAATATATGGCCTCAAACACCCATGCCAAAATTGGTCCATATCGGTCCATAATTATATATAGCCCCCATATAAGCCGATCCCCAGATTTGACCTCCGGAGCCTCTGGGAAGACCAAAATTCATCCGATTCGGTTGAAATTTGGTACGTGATGTTAGTATATGGTATCCAACAACCATGCAGAAATTGGTCGAAATCGGTCGATAATTATATATAGGCCCCATATAAACCGATCCCCAGATTTGATCTCCGGTGTCTTTTGGAGAAGCAAAATTCATCCGATCTGGTTGAAATTTGGTACGTGGTGGTAGTATATGATATTTAATAACCATGCCAAAAGTGGTCCCGTGGATCCCGAGATTTGGTTTTGGAGCCTCTTGGAGGAGCAAATTTCATCCGAGTCAGTTGAAAATTAGTACATTGTGCTAGTATATGGCCGTTAACAACCATGGCTAACTAGGTCCATATCGGTCTATAGTTATATATTGCCCTCAGATAAATCGATCCCCAAATCACACAAAAATTGGTCCATATCAAGTTCATAATTCCATATAGCCCCCATATAAGCGACCCCCATATTTCAATTCTGGATCTCTACGTACCGTGCAAAAGTCCATGTCGATTCGTAATTATTTGTAGACTTACCTATACATAATTTTTTTTGTCTAATATATACCACGTGTGGACTAACTCACAATATAGAAAACGATGTTAAGAAGTTTTAAGATACCACAACCCAAGTAATTCGATTGTGGATGACAGTCTTTCGTAGAAGTTTCTACGCAATCCATGGTGGAGGGCACATAAGCTTCGGCCTGGCCGAACTTACGGCCGTATATACTTGTTTGTTTTAAATTATCAAGTAGTTAAAGGTTTTTTTTTCATTTCAAGTGACATGTGTTTGTACCTATAAATAAATAAATTTAGGATGAACTGAGTAGCCAAAGCTTTTCTCACTGGTTGGATTTCGCGTTTGGGCTACCTTCTCAAGTAATTACAGATCAGGGCCGCCAGTTCGAGTCATCTTTATTCCGGGAATTCTCGAAAATATTAGGTGTTCAAGCCACGCATACTACGCCTTATCATCCACAGGCTCATGGACAGATTGAACGGTGGCATAGAACTCTCAAATCTGCAATAATGTGTCATTCAAATCCACGTTGGACTGAAATTTTGCCATTAGTTATGTTGGGATTGCGATCTTCAATCAATAACGATACTAGAGTATCCCCAGCAGATTCTGTATTTGGTATGGAGTTAACACTACCCGGAGAGTTCGTCGATGAATGTAAGTCTGCAACTATTACTTCGGAGTGGGTTTAAGGTGGATATGGCAACTTTAAAGGCAGAAAAAGTCAAACGACATAGAGAAAATCAAACATATGAACCGAGGAACTTGCGCCAATCGTCTTTTGGTTTTGTTCACAATGATTCCGCTCGTCCTCCTCTACAACCGCCTTATAAAGGACCATTTGCAGTACTTTCTAAATTAAAAAAAATCGTTGTCGATATCAATGGAAAAGAGAAGACTATATCAGTTGAAAGACTAAAGCCAGCTACAATCAGAAAATGAATCTGACAGTACAATCTCTACAACTGAAGTGCACCAGAGAAAACTTCGGTCAGGAAAGACTGTGCGGATTCATATTTGACGTTGTCACTGGAGGGGAGTGATGTGGCGCCACTATTTCAAGTCCTACTTTTGTTTTTTGTTGTAAATTATCTAGTAGTCATAGATTATTTTTCATTTCAAGTGACAAATGTTTGTACCTTATATAAATACATTTAGGATTAACTAAGTAGCCTTAGACTTATGTACGATTTTCTCAAGATAATTGATTATAATTTGTCAAAAATAAAACTTATTGCGTTTTGGATTTTTAGTCATCACGACGCATTGATTTCTAGAGAGCCTTTGGAAATAATGCCCAGGGACGGTCCCTGAGTCGATATAGCCATGTGCGCTTGTCCGTCTGTCTGTGAACACATTTTTGTTATCAAAGTCTGGGTCGCAGTTTGGTCTAACCAACTTCCAATTTTGCACAAGTATCTATTTTGGGTCGGAATAGAATCCTATTGATTTTGGAAGAAATCGGTTCAGATTTTGATCTAGCCTTTAAAATGTGATAGTTATACCCTTCACCACTATTGTGGTACAGGGTATAATAAGTTTGTGCATTTTTATGTAACGCCAAGAAGGAAAAGTCTGGGACCCATCGTTTAGTATACCGATCGTCTTAGAATTGAATTCTGAGTCGATTTAGCGATGTCCGTCTGTCTGTCTGTCTGTTGGTGTATTTTTGTGTGCACAGTACAGCTCGCAGTTTTAGTTCGATTGTCCTAAAATTTGGTATAGGGTCCTGTTTCGGCTCAAAGACGATCCCTATTGATTTTGGAAAAAATCGGTTCAGATTTATATATAGCTGCCATATTTATTTTTCACCGATCTGGTCATAATTGGCGTGTATATCAACCGATCTTCCTCAAATTCCGTACATCCGAATATTTTATGAGTCTCGAAAAACTTGCAAAATATCAGCCAAATCGGTTCAGATTTAGATATAGCTCCCATATATAGCTTTCGCCCGATTTACACTCATTTGCCCACAGAGGCCAATTTTTTGCTCCGATTTAGTTGAAATTTTGCATAGGGAGTAGAATTAGCATTGTAACTATGCGTACCAAATTTGGTTGAAATCGGTTCAGATTTGGATATATCTCCCATATATAGATTTCAACCGATTTACACTCATATGACCACAGAGGCCAATTTTTAACTCCGATTTAGTTGAAATTTTGCACAGGGAGTAGAATTAGCATTTTAGCTATGCGTGCCAAATTTGGTTGATATCGGTTCAGATTTAGATATACTCCCATATATAGCTTTCGCCCGATTTACACTCATTTGCCCACAGAGGCCAATTTTTTGCTACGATTTAGTTGAAATTTTGCACAGGGAGTAGAATTAGCATTGTAGCTATGCGTGCCTAATTTGGTTGAAATCGGTTCAGATTTAGATATATCTCCCATATATAGCTTTCGCCCGATTTACACTCATATGACCACAGAGGCCAATTTTTAACTCCGATTTAGTTGAAATTTTGCACAGGGAGTAGAATTAGCATTGTAGCTATGCGTGCCAAATTTGGTTGACATCGGTTCAGATTTAGATATAGCTCCCATATATATGTTTTTCTGATTTCGACAAAAATGGTCAAAATACCAACATTTTCCTTGTTAAATCGTCACTGCTTTGTCGAAAAGTTGTAAAAATGACTCTAATTTTCCTAAACTTCTAATACATATATATCGAGCGATAAATCATAAATAAACTTTTGCGCAGTTTCCTTAAAATTGGTTCAGGTTTAAATATTTCCCATATTTTTTTACTAAAATTGTGTTCCACCCTAGTGCATTAGCCAACTTAAATTTTGAGTCTATATATTTTGTAGAAGTCTATCAAATTCTGTCCAAATCGAGTGATATTTAAATGTATGTATTTGGGACAAACCTTTATATATAGCCCCCAACACATTTGACGGATGTGATATGGTATCCAAAATTTAGATCTACAAAGCGGTGCAGGGTATAATATAGTCGGCCCCGCCCGACTTTAGACTTTCCTTACTTGTTTTTAAAGAAGAGTTGTCAGTGGCAAAAGAAAACTTTGCTTGTCTAAAATTTCGTTACTCAGAAAAGAAAGCTTTTCTTTCAGTATACTTCTTTATCTTTAATTCGACAAATCACAGTTAATTTTAATATAATTTCTTTTTTTTTGTGCATAAAGAAAAAAATGTGTTATTTCAAAGATAGAAGACCTTAAGCACGTGACGCAAAATTCATACATTCATAAATTTATAAATTCATTTAATTAAATGTATACACAATATTGGCAACTTTGGTGTCCTAAAATTTAAGTTGCACAAGTTTTAATATTCTACCGTATGGATGCTTTGTTGCTGCTTTGTTATTTTGTGTCAATATATTGTTGCTATTATGCTATTTGGCTCAGAAAACACTGCTATCAAAAACGGGTAACGAATTAGAAAAATTGGTCTACTAGATTTTTGGAAATTTTAATTCCAACTTATATCGCAGTTTTCTCAGAACTGATCTAATGACGTATGGGGCAAAATAGCATGACAAGGAAGATTCGTGTAACATAATATAGTGAAAAAAATATCACTAACGTTTTTTTTTTAATTAAAATTTTAATTCAATGAAAAAAAGTTGGTTCAATTATTTTTTAATATTTATTTAAGAAAATTGGTTGGATCAATTGAATTTATAATTGGATCAATTATTGTTTTATTAGCGTTGATTATTGATGGTCTTATTTTCGTTATAGTAGCAGCTTCAATTAAAAATTAATTAAAATGAAAAATATATTTTTTTGAAACTCGGAAACAGTTCGCTGTTTAATATTGTGCAAAAATTCTGTCTATATGCTAAGGACTTCTTTATTATTTTCTTTCAGTGTAGTTTACACTTTATAATTGATTACACACTTTTAAGCCTTTAAAAAAATCTTTATATCTTTTGGTAGCATTTATTTTATTTTATTCTTATTTGCAACAATGCCGTCGGTAAATTGTGGTCCATCATCGTAAATTCACAAAAAAAAGAAAAAACACATCTCAAGAATAAACACAGGTGACAACGCCCCATTTTAGAGGGATAAATGTTACCACTGGGCTTGGGCATAACGTGACACAAATACTTATTTACATAATTCCTCTTTTTTCTATGATTTGTTTCCGTTTTTTGTTTGTGGGGGATGAATTTGGCCATATTCGTTTTCATTACTGCCAACTGAAGTTATGATGAATGTCATCAAGCCTCATGTTAAAACAAAAACCAACGAAAACCTTCAAATACTCCATAAAACACTGAAAGAGACAGAACAATCATCCATCTTGACATCTGTAGGCCATAAAATATAAGCTCTGCATCGTTGAATGTGGGGGAGCTTAATAGGGTCGTGCGTATCATACGTTCAACTAAAAGTCTATCTTCCATTTTCCCAAGTCTTATGTGGAGAGCGAGAAAGGTAGAGTCTAGAAATGTTTATGGGATAGCTTTAATTTACCTGTAATAGGGAAATCCTTGGGGCACATGCAAATCCATTGGCATGCCACTGGGATTGAGATGATGTGAGTGTGGGTGTCCATGATGATGATGGTGATGATGATGCGGATGTGTTGTATGCGGATGTCCGGGATGATGGTGGGAATGATGAGCAGCAGCGGCTATCTGATGATGCGAATGATGATGGTGTTGGGCGGCCACAGCAACATTTTGCACATGCGCAGCTGCTGCGGCGGCAAATCCTGCATCAGCACCCGCTGTGGCGGCCATAGCATGATGGCCTAAAACAGCAGCCCATGGTGAGGCCACAAAACCACCGCTATGATGATCCATTTTGTGGATAATACACTCTTAATTTGTTAAAGGTTTGCGTTACACTTGATTTACACTTTACTTCACCAGAATCAAAATCACTTGGAATGATTTTCCATTTTTATCGATTATTTTTATATAAAAAACACATTTTTTATTTATTTTATTATTGATATGTGAGACCTTTTTCATGCAATACTTTATTTTATTTTAATTAGCGTTATTCGTATTCTGAATGAAATTTTATTTTATACCGACGGCATATTTTCATATTGCTTGTCAACGTTTTCAAAGGACTTTACAAAGGCCCGTATACGCAGCAGCATTTTTTCGTGGCTCACGAACTTGCATTCGTCTGGCTTTCTCATAAATTGGGGGGTTTTGTTGGTGTTATGCTTATTCTTCTTATTTTTGTTATTGTTTTCGTTGTATTTTGTCTCCTGGCTAGAAAGAGTCTGGCCTCTCGTGTGAACCAAATCGGCGTCTCGTCGTTATTTGGTGATGTTGTTGTTGTCTTCTTGGTCTTTGTTTTTTTTTTTTTGCTTTATGTGAGTTTAGTGTGGTTGAGGGGAGTGATGTATAGGTATATTAGTGGGAGGTAGGCGGCGGTATTTTGTTGTGAAACAAATTAGGGATGCTATGGGTGGGTGGGTGATTGAATGCTGTTGTTTTTTTTTTTTCCGCCCTTAGAGTGGCGTATTGTGATTACTCCGATGTCGTTGTTATGTTTTTGTTGGTTGATCTGAGGCAGCCACGAATTGTTCGATGCTCGTTTATTCGCACGTCGTCTTTTGTGTTCCGCGTTCACCTCTGCACGGCATGAAAATTGGCGATAAACTATCGCCTCGCATCGGAAAACATGGTCACAACAATTCCAGTCAGTCATTCAGCAGCCAGCACATCATATTGTAGCACCACACCACCAACAGCAGCACTCCGCAACACACATCTCACAATGGCAACAACAACAACATCAACAGCAAAAATACCAAAGCAACAGCAGCCAGCAATGAGCAGGCTAGCAGCCTCCTCAAACTCAACAACAGATAAAAACAGGCACAATCTGCCAACCAGGCCATAAAGCCAATGCTTGCAAGCCAAAGGCCCAATAACCATGGTCATGGTAAGGAAGAATGAAACGAAACCCCTTGGAAAAAAGACCCATACCAATCGATGCCTGACTTAACTGCTTCACTCCTTGCTGTAGTTGTTGTTGATGTCGATGTGCAACTTTAATTTTTGTTGTTGCTGTTGGTTTTATGATGATGTGCCTGTTTGCTTCAGTTTTAACGTCATCACGTGTTGAATCTACTCCAACACCATCTTCATCTTCCAGTATCTTTCCCATCATCATCACCATTTATAAGGGTATCTCCATTATGGTCTTCTTTAGCTGTAACAGCATCCTTTTGATATTTCGAAAAGAAAAGAGAAGACAATCATTATTATTTTCGTTATATTTAAGAGTAGTGAGAGATGGCAAAGAGAAGCGAAAAAGAGAAACAATAAGAAAACGTGCGATTTGTTGATCTCTATTTTTACGTTAATTATAAGATCTACAATAATTTTACTCTCTACTCTTTCCCCACTACTTTGCTCAAATTATTGAGCTCCCTATTAGAAATGTTTTAGTCTTAGTTCCCACTTTATAATTAGCGAACAACTATGATATGACCTCCTGAGTCGGTCCAGCACGTTTGGAGGAACGATGGAGAGTATCAACCATGAATACAGAAATTTCATGAAAATCACGAAAAGAAAATGAAAATTTGATAAATGATATATGTATCCTAATTTTAATTTTATTGGTCCTAGATTTATAATATCGCTTAAAAATTTCTTTATATTAAAGAAGCCGAATCTTTGGCTCGGAATCAATACCAAAATCCTTAAGGGAAGGTCAAAATTGTTGAATCCAAGTAAACTTTTTTTTTGTTTTGAATGTAGCTATTATAATTTTGGTAACACTGGTTTAATATAAGCCGAATTGTCGATTTTCGAGTGAAGAACGGATTTTAGTACAGTGTATTAGCTGGCATCATTGGAATGTCTTTCTTCAAAGATGATGCGAATAACTGTGAGTGGTGAACAAAATGCAGGGGCTTGACATAAGACAGGACCACATGCCACACAGCACGCGTAACAATGGAGTCATTGAGAGGGGAGTTCGGTGAGCATTTGTTTTCACGTTCGGGACCGGACAATTGATAGCATAGGTCGTTTCAATAGACCCATTGGAAGACAAGCATTTATTTGTAAGATAGCGCCCGAAATTTTTCTGTTGTTGTTTGATGGACCATTTGAGGCGCAATCGCGGTCAACATTTGCATGAGCTTTAAATTATATGGATCGTACTATTGATTCAAATAAAGATCTCATTGCATTTATTATACCCTCCATCATAGGATGGGGGTATATTAACTTTGTCATTCCGTTTGTAACACATCGAAATATTGCTCTAAGACCCCATAAAGTATATATATTCTGGGTCATGGTGAAATTCTGAGTCGATCTAAGCATGTCCGTCCGTCCGTCCGTCTGTTGAAATCACGCTAACTTCCGAACGAAACAAGCTATCGACTTGAAACTTGGCACAAGTAGTTGTTATCGATGTAGGTCGGATGGTATTGAAAATGGGCCATATCGGTCCACTTTTACGTATAGCCCCCATAAAAAGGGACCCTCAGATTTGGCTTGTGGAGCCTCTAACAGAAGTATATTTCATCCGATCCGGCTGAAATTTGGTATATGGTGTTTGTATATGGTCTCTAACAAACGTGCAAAAATTGGTCCACATCCGTCCATAATTATATATAGCCCCCATATAAACCGATCCCCAGATTTGGCTTGCGGAGCCTAAAAAGAAGCAAATTTCATCCGATCCGCCTGAAATTTGGTACATGGTGTTGGTATATGGTCTCTAATAACCATGCAAAAATTGGTCCACATCGGTCTATAATTATATATAGCCCCCATATAAACCGATCCCCAGATTTGGCTTGCGGAGCCTCAAAGAGAAGAAAATTTCATCCGATCCGGCTGAAATTTGGTACATAATGTTGGTATATGGTCTCTAACAACCATGCAAAAATTGGTCCTGCCGCCTGAAATTTGGTACATGGTGTTGGTATATGGTCTCTAACAAACATACAAAAATTGGTCCACATCGGTTCATAATTATATATAACCCCCATATAAACCGATCCCCAGATTTGGCTTGCGGAGCCTCAAAGAGAAGAAAATTTCATCCGATCCGGCTGAAATTTGGTACATGGTTTTGGTATATGGTCTCTAACAACCATGCAAAAATTGGTCCATATCGGACCATAATTATATATAACCCCCATATAAACCGATCCGCAGATTTGGCTTGTGGAGCCTTTAAGAGAAGCATATTTCATCCGATCCGGCTGAAATTTGGTACATGGTGTTGGTATATGGTCTGTAACAATCATGCAAAAATTGGTCCACATCGGTCCATAATTATATATAGACCCCATATAAACCGATCTCCAGATTTGGCTTGCGAAGCCTCAAAGAGAAGCAAATTGCATCCGATCCGGCTGAAATTTGGTACCTGGTATTGGTATATGGTCTCTGACAACCGTGCAAAAATTTGTCCACATCGGTCTATTATTATATATAGCGCCCATATAAACCGATCCCCAGATTTGGGTTGCGGAGCCTCAAAGAGAAACAAATTTCATCCGATCCGCCTGAAATTTGGTACATGATGTTGGTATATGGTCTCTTCGGTTCATAATAACATTTTCATCATCAATTTTATTTCTATAGAAAATTTTGTTCAAATTTTATTCGGTTCACAGTCATGGTTGCCACTCGAGCCAAAAATAACCTACCAAGATTTTATTTCTATAGAAAATTTTGTCAAAAGTTTATTTCTATAGAAAATTTTGTTAAAATTTTATTTCTGTAGAAATTTTTGTCAAAATTTTCTTTCTATAGAAAATTTTGTCAACATTTTGTGTCTACTTTGTCAAACTGAATTATATACGTATTGGATCGACCTTTTTTGATTTAATATATACCACGTATGGCCTTACATACAATTTAGGAGATGGTGTTAGGAGGTTTTAAGATACCTTGCCATCGGCAAGCGTTACCGCAACTTAAGTAATTCGATTGTGGATGGCAGTGTTTAGAAGAAGTTTCTACGCAATCCATGATGGAGGGTACATAAGCTTCGGCCTGGCAGAACTTACGGCCGTATATACTTGTTTTTTTTTTTAAGTTTTATATGTTTCATTTTGGAAAAAAATCCTTCATATGTATTGTAACTTACTTCAAGTTACTATCATGCTAAACCGATCGTATGACAACTATCAGATGTATACCAGTCAGAGTTAATTTCATTGTTTACAAGCTTACAAAAGCATTTTGATATATTGCATTCAGTAATGATGTTATTCGCGATGAAATTCAAGCGTGTGTGTGTGTTTGCCAGAGATGGTGTGTATCAAACTTGTTTAGGTGTGCATCAAACTTGTTGCTAACGTGTTCATAAAAATATTAACTAATTTAAATATAAACGAATTTAAGTAGACAGGAGAATAGACTTATTTAAAGCCAAAATTACTATGTCCTACTCGATGATGTAGTAAATGTGACGACATTTTTGTACACGCTCATAATTATCCCTTCACAAATTTCTTGAGAAACTGACAGCGAAAAAAAAAACACAATTTAAGTCTACTTAAGTGAACTGCTGTTTAGAGAATTTTATGTTAGGTTAGGTTATGTGGCAGCCCGATGTATCAATCTCACTTAGACTATTCAGTCCATTGTGATACCACAGTGGTGAACTTATCACTGAGTGCTGCCCGATTCCCCGTTAAGCTCAATGACAAGGGACCTCCTTTTTATAGGCGAGTCCGAACGGCGTTCCACATTCCAGTGAAACCACTTAGAGAAGCTTTGAAATCCTCAGAAATGTCACCAGCATTACTGAGGTGGGATAATCCACCGCTGAAAAACTTTTTGGTGTTCGGTCGTACCAGGAATCGAACCCACGACCTTGTGTATGCAAGGGGGGCATGCTAACCATTGCACCACGGTGGCTCCCAGCCAACATGTTATTAATTCACTTTTTACTTGTTAGAGCCAATATCCGCACTAATTATAAATTTCAAAACTCTAAATAGTGATTCGCTATTGCAATAAAAGCTTGGATGAACAATGTGGATCACGCAAATCCCGAATAGTTTGAAGTTGCGAATGCGAGATGAAAACTAGGTGAGTTTTCGACAAATACAATGTAAAACGAAATATTACACATACTGTTAACCACGTAGGTGGGAATGTGACGGCATGCAAATGGCAAAGGAAATTTCTTGAAGGAAATATACACAAACTAGATAATTTAAATATTCTGAAGAATAATTTATCCGAATCTGCCCAAAAAAAAAAAATCAGTCTGGAAGATGGATTTGTGTTTGTCCAAGATAATGACGCCAACCATTTGTCCATAT
Organism: Haematobia irritans; assembly: GCF_050003625.1. NCBI lineage: Eukaryota > Metazoa > Arthropoda > Insecta > Diptera > Muscidae > Haematobia > Haematobia irritans. The sequence continues at coordinate 152,668,644 of NC_134400.1, read as the reverse complement.
TGTTACGGAATTCTTGCTATACAACTAGGGTTACCAGATGAAGGTTGCGGAAATCCGGGACATTGCGCCGTACATTCCGGGATTTATCAGGACAAGCAAAAGCAGTCACATTTTTCGAAAATAGTTGCCCATATTTTATCACTTGGTAAATTTGCATATACGCCATTGCGTAGTCATTGTCTGCAGTCTTTCCTAATTCCTAAATATGTTGGAACCTCTGAAACTCATATTTACTGGCATACTTTCGGTTTTGGCAAACAAACTTAAGTTCTGCGATAACAATCGCTGCTTCTTTTGTAGTGCCTTTAGATACTGGAAATTTGGATATCGCCATGGACATGGTTTGGTTAAATTTCGCATTAGAGTTGGGAATTGTTATAGTGTCTCTGAAGAGTGTGGTAGTGAATGGGATAAAGTCGAACTTTAAAATGTTGGATGGGAGTATTGACTTGACTTATAATTTGTAAAAATGCATTTCGCAGAAAAACGTGAATTTAAAATAAAATTAGACATTTGCGTATATTTATTACATTACTCAAGTGGTAGTGATTTGATTTGTTTCTCATAGTGATGAGATTGAATGAAATGGTACAAATTCTCACAGACAAATGTACATTTAACAAGTATATACAGCAGCAAGTTCTGCCGTTCCTAATCTTATATACCCACCACCATGAATCAAATATAACAGTTACCATTGAAATCTCTTCGTCGTAGCTGGTTACTTGATAATATATAGAAATGATTAAATAACGACTTGATTTAATATCTAAAATCTATAGATGTTTATCCCCATTATTCAAATGATTACAAGAACTAAAAACTGGAAATTTTACTTTCAGTTTCAAGCAATTTTCATGATCAGTGCGCCTTCTATACCCTCAAAAAGCAAAATCGGTCTATATGGAGGCCTTACCAAATGGAGCAATAAAAACTAAATCCGTTACAATTTCAGTCAAATCCGATAAAAACTATGGTTTATATAAGCCCAAGTAGTTATATCGGGAAATCAGTCCACGAGTATATGGGTGCTATGCCAAAAACATGGTATTACCTCACCCTCCGCAGAGCCCGGACGTAAATCTAATTGAACACTTGTGGGCATAAGAACTATAACATTTTTAGCAAAGAAACTCTCAAAAACGCCCTTATGGATGGAGATCAACTCCCGTACATTTGATGAAAACCCCAACCCACTCAATGCCAAAGAGACTCCACACGGATGAAAAAGACTGTTTTTCATATATTTGGCTATAAACATTATATGTTTGGAACACAAATTTTTAAACACAATATTTTTGAGTGCGAGCATATAATGTTCATAAACTAGCATAACATGTTTGGGACATATATGTTAATATGTTACAACATATTATGTTTGGGACATAAAATGTTTTTAAATATAATATGCTTGGATGCAAACATATATTAATTTAGAAATAGCCTATAAACATATATGTGTTTAGTAGCTTGGAGCGCTATTTAACAGGGAGCGATATTGAATTAAGTTGGTGGTTGTTGCTTGTTATGACAAAATTAACATTTTATTTTTCCTTGGGCAATTGATCAGCTACTTCTTTGATCCTTACAAACTGTGTGGTCCGCTGTTCGAATCCCCGTCCGGCAAAAGGTAAAATTAAAATAAAAAATCATACAATTGAATAATTTCTTCTACAATGTTTGTATTACAGAAAAAGGTGCTAAGAACTAAAAAATGTCGTGGAAGTGAGAAAGATGTGGGGGAATATACAATTGGGCAGAAACAAAATTTTGAGCATTCAGGTCGAAAACCTATGTTGTTAGCACCTATATTACCTGTTTATTTTCATAATTCATTATGATTGTAAATATATAAATAAATAAATAAAATTTTGAGCACAATATTGTTTGGGAGATTTTTTTTTAAGCATATAATATTTTTGGGTGTAAAATGCTTCCAAACATATTATATGTTCACATAATAACATATTGTTTTTTGGAAGACAACATTATTGAATTTGGATGCAAAAATACAAAATGTTTGGAAATTGACTACCCAAACATATATTGTTTAGACCAATATGCTTTCAAACATATTATATATTGGAAGAGATCAAACATATAAATGTTTGGGCAATAGCCAAAAATGTATATGCTTGAAGCAAAATATGTTTGGGAGTATATGTTACAGAAGCGATTTTTTGTGAGCGTGCAGGCAGTAGAAAGCACTAAGGACCGCAATACACAATATTAAAAGTTTGTAATATTTAGAGTTTAAACAAATAATGTTTACTTATTTTTAGTGTACAAGTTTTTTTTGCTAAGTGAAATTAACTCTCCTTTTGTTTTTTATTTCCCAAAACATAAATAAATCTGAATTAATTGTCTTTCTATTTTGCAGCCCGGATCTTAAGCTTTAATTTATGTTATATTTATATATTTCATATTTTTGATATCGTTTCACAATTTATTTCATATTGATTGGTGTTAAATTTTTTTGCTGGCTGTATGTCGCAAATCTCACAGTTCGCGACAGGTGATTGCTATATATCTGGTTGGAAACCCACAAGTGTCTATCGTTAGGGCCCTTCAGCATTTATATACACTGTTAGAAAAATATGTTTTTCATATGTTCCGATATAAACAAAATGTGTTTCGGTCTCAATTTTAAAACACAATATATTTAAGTGCAAACATGTAATGTTTCTAAAGTAACACTAAATGTTTGGGACATCTATATTAATATGTTAGAATATATTATGTTTGGGGCATGAATGTTTCATAAAAATCATATGTGTGAATGCAAACATATATACATTTACAAATTTCAACTAAACATACATATGTTGTGATATTTTATTCAAAGCGACAGAGAGAGTATAGAGAAAGAAATAGAGATGGAAACCGGAAGAGTTGACAAAAGATAACATAACACAGCGAAAGAATCAAAAGAGAACAATTTCTGTGAAACCGCTTGTATGTTGTTGCGGAAAACTGTTTTATGATAAGGCCAAAAATTTGATATGCTTAAGTCTAAATATTATTTAATTTGAATAAAGAGAATAGACATTCGGAACCAGGAGAATAGACATTTGAAAAACAAACAGCATATGTTTTCGCCTTGAGAGTAAAATTTAAAAAAATTATAAAAGTGAATAATTTCTTCAACATTATTTGTATTACAGAAAAAGGTGCCAAGAACTAAAATATTTCGTGAAAGTGAAAATTACGAGTATGTTAGGCAATGAGCACAATCGTCTTTGGGAAAAATTCTTCCAAGCATATGATATTTTTGGGCTCAAAATGCTTCCAAACATATAATATGTTCACATAAAACAAACATATTAATGTTTCGGCAGTATCCAATAATATATGTGCTTCCTGCAAAATATGTTTGGAACATATGTTAAAGAAGCGATTTTTTTTGAGGGTGTATGAATAAAACATTGTGTTTCGTACCAATGCTCGTTACAGTAATGTTGGCAGCGTTGCATCGCGTCTAATAAATTGCCCAAAAAAAAAAAAAAACGTCCAAAAAACGGCCGAGAAGTAACGGCCAGACTTAATGGAGAATCATGCTGCAGTGGTAGAAAACTTGCTCCTGAAATGCACATATTCAATAATGAGCTAGAAAGCCATTGACATTTAAATAAGGGCTCATCGATGCACAAAAACAGTTAAAGTGAAATGAGATAAGGAGTTACTTCGCTTGCACGAAAGTAGCCAGTTAATGAGTTTGGGTTTCTCCAATGCGAAGCCATTCCAAATTGAGCAGATTGTGAAGAATCAAAATTATTGGGTTTGTTTACCAAAGAGGTCAGTTGAAAATGTACACCTTTGACCTTTGGTCACCAGAACTCAGACGCCACCGATGGTAATGGTGGGGGCCAGGTTTGGACTATCGCAAACTGTGACTTTTGCGACATACATTTACGACGATATAATACGTATGACGCAAAAGTCGCAAATCTATTGAAGAAAACCTAACTTTGAACAAAAGAAATTATAAATATCTATTAAATGCATATTACTTTCAAATAGTACCAACCTTCAAATGATTCGTGTCAAAATTTGACGTCTGTAAGTCAATTAGTTTGTGAGATAGAGCGTCTTTTGTGAAGCAACTTTTGTTATTGTGAAAAAAATAAAATATGGAAAACAAGTATATACGGCCGTAAGTTCGGCCAGGCCGAATCTTATGTACCCTCCACCATGGATTGCGTAGAAACTTCTGCGAAAGACTGTCACCCACAATCGAATTACTTGCGTTGTGGTAATACTTACCGATGGCAAGGTATCTTAACACTTCTTAACATCGTTTTCTAGTCCATACGTGGTATATATTAGACAAAAAAGTTATGTATAGGTCAGTCTACAAATAATTACGAATCGATATGGACTTTTGCACGGTACGAGGAGAGGTCAAATCTGGGGATGGGTTTATAGGGGGGCTATATATAATTATGGACTGATATGAACCAATTCCTGCATGGTTGTTGGATACCATATACTAACATCATGTACCAAATTTCAACCGAATCGGATGAATTTTGCTCTTCCAGGGCTAAGGAGGATGAGGACCAATTTTTGCATAGTTATTAGAGACCATATAATAACACCATGTACCAAATTTCAGGCTGATCGGATGACATTTGCTTCTCTTAAAGGCTCCGCAAGCCAAATCGGGAGATCGGTTTATATGGGGGCTATGTATAATTATTGACCGATGTGGACCAATTTTTGCACAGATGTTAGAGATCATATACTAACACCATGTACCAAATTTCAGCCGGAACGGATGAAATTTTCTTCTCTAAGAGACTCCGCAAGCCAAATCTGGGGATCGGTTTATATGGGGGCTAGCCAAATCTGGGGATCGGTTTATATGGGGGCTATATATAATTATGGACCGATGTGAACCAATTTTTGCATGGTTGTTAAAGACAACTACTTGTGCCAAGTTTCAAGTCGATAGCTTGTTTCGTTCGGAAGTTAGCGTGATTTCAACAGACGGACGGACATACTCAGATCGACTCAGAATTTCACCACGACCCAGAATATATACACTTTATGGGGTCTTAGAGCAATATTTCGATGTGTTACAAACGGAATGAGAAAGTTAATATACCCCCATACTATGGTGGAGTATAAAAAGGAATTTCGTGTTTTGATAAAATACTGTTTTCTGAAGGGAAAAATACGGCGGAAGCAAAAACTTGGTTTGATAATGAGTTTCCGGATTCTGCCCCAGGGAAATCAACAATACCTGATTGGTATGCAAAATTCAGGAGTGGTGAAATGAACACGGAGGACGGTGAACGCATTGGACGCCCGAAAGAGGTGGTTACCGACGAAAACAACAAAAAATCTACAAAATGATTTTGAATGACCGTAAAATGAAGTAGATCGAGATAACAGAGGCCTTACAGATATCAAAGGAACGTGTTGGTCATATCATTCATCAATATTGGAATATGCGGAAGTTCTGTGCAGAATGTGTGCCGCGCGAGCTCACATTTGACCAAAAACAACAACGTGTTGATGATTCTGAGCGGTGCTTGCAGCTGTTAACTCGTAATACACCCGAGTTTTTCCGTCGATATGTGACAATGGATGAAACATGGTTCCATCACTACACTCCTGAGTCCAATCGACAGTCGGCTGAGTGGACAGCGACCGGTGAACCGACTCCGATGCGTGGAAAGACTCAAAAGTCCGCTGGCAAAGTAATGGCCTCTGTTTTGGGATGCGCATGGAATAATTATTAATATCGATTATCTTGAGAAGGGAAAAACCATCATTTTTCTTGTTCTCAGACCTCAAAATGATGCTCGCAGGGAAAAAATTTGGCTGCAATGAAGAGGTGATCGCCGAAACTGAAGCCTATTTTGAGGCAAAACCAAAATGGTATCAAAAAATTGGTTATAATCGTTGTATCGCTCATCTATATATATAAAATTCAATCTATGTTTGTTTGTTTGTTTGTTTGTATGAACCGAGTTGGCTCCGAAACGGCTGAACCGATTTACTTGAAACTTTCAGAGATCATAGGGGACGTTCATGTGGTGAAAATAGGGTACCTCATTTTTTGACACCTGGTCGCGGAGGGGGACCTCCCCTTTGTCGGACTTTTTGAAAATTGGACCAAAGTTGACCGATTTGCTTGAAATTTTCATTGAAGGTTGGGGTTGGCAACTAGACAAAGATCCGCTACTTTATATTTCGATATTTGGTGGCGGAGGGGGACCTCCCCTTTGTTCGACTTTTTTTAAAGTACAGTGAAAAAACTAAAATTCTCTAAATTATCTGAGATTTAAAGAGAACATGCGGTGAGGTTATGGAAATAATATGGGGTACCTGATGATTTCATATGCGGACGTGGAGGGGGACCTCCCCCTTGCCTTACTTCTTGAAACTTGGAACAAAAATAATGCGATTTGCATGAAATTTTCATTGAATGTTGGGGTTGGCATCTAGACAAAAATCCGCTACATTATTTTTCGATATTTGGTCAGGGAGGGGGGCCACTCCTTTGCCCGACTTTTTTTAAAGTACAGTGAAAACAAAACTAAACTCCCCCGACTGAAATTTTACGGAAAAATGGGTGAGGTTATGAAATTTATGTCAGGTTCCTGATTTTTTAATAAAAATAAAAGGGCATAGGGAGACATCCGCTTCTCTTAAGTACATACAGAGAAACAATTAAACTTTACCGAGTTACTTGAAATTTACAGAGGACTGGGGAGAGATCGTAACCTCTGTCAACCGTAATAGTTGATACCTGATTTTGTGATTTTTGGACGGAAGAGAGGCCGCCCCTTTAGGCTTATAATATGCTTGACATTTTCTGGGAAGTTTACAAAAGATACGCTTTTCGACATTTGGTCGGGGAGGAGGTCCTCCTCTAAAACTGCAAAAAAAAAAAAATGGCTCTATTAACCATGTTAGGTTAGGGGTGCTATTCACTACGGTGTTTGTCGATATTGTATCGGGGAAAGTGACGTCCCTTTAAAACAATAGAGCAAAAATTAAACATCTCCGATCTACTTGAAATTTACTGGGAACGTGGGAGGAGGTGATGAAATTTATACATGATTTTTAAATTAATATATGATTTTTCGATATCTGGTTGGGGAAGGGGAAAATTGAAATAAACTTTGTCGATTTACTTCGATAGAATTTATAGGGACCATTGAGTAGTTGCGAAATTAATATAGGGTACGTGATAGTCCGATATCAGGTCAGAGTGGAGCGAAGGTGGGGAGAGAAGAGAGTTCCCTTTTGTCGGTTTTTTCTCTTAAATTGAAAGTGGAGGGTTGTCCGTAAATGGGAACTCGGTATATAATTTTATGATTTTTGCACAGGCTTCTTTCTTCCAGACTTCTTATTAGTAAAGAGAGGGTTCCCTTTTGTCCGTTTGTTTTTTTTTTTTTTTCTTAAGTTGAAAGTAGAGGGTTGTCCGTAAATGGGAACTCGGTACATAATTTTATGATTTTTGCACAGGCTTCTGCCAGACTTCTTTTTAGTAAAGAACTTAAATTTACATGAAATTGGCAGCCAACGTAGAGGGTGCATTATTTTCCAACATTTTAGCAAATGTTAATGTGGTAAAATTTTTTACTACTTTTGCCTTTTCCGATTTATTGGATGGGAAACAGTAATTCTTTGTATGTTATTATAATATAACGCTTAATTTTCAGATATGTTGAGGAGAAGGATACCTTTCCTTGAAAAACCACACTTAAAATTCACAAGAAATATAGAAGAAGGTACACCCTCTCCCGCCGTATTTGTACCTATAAACGAAAAATCAAGTAGTCCGATTTGTTTAAAAGAATTCAAATCTTTTCGAATTTGTTTTCAGCACGAAGGATATAGTTGACTAAGTTAACGCAAAATGTTCCTCCAAATACGCTTCGGAAGGCGCAGCGAAGCGGGCCGGGTTACGCTAGTGAATAATAAAAACGAGTTTTGACAAAAAAATGTGTTTATCTTTGTTAGACCGGGGACTTATCAGCCAACCTGTTATCATCATCTTGGGTATCATGGAATTCTCTGCCCAGCTGGCGCAGCTGAAGTATTATGCGTTTTCGACGTTTGTTACTTTTTCTACATTTACGACGCGTGTGTGACGTTTACAATTTTTCGACAGTCTCAAACCTAAACAAGTTTGATACAGACCATCTCCGGTGTGGTCCCCGCAAAGGACGATGTTAGCTGCCCCATTGTATTACTCGACCGTGGGGTCAAAATCATTGCCGAAGATCATCAGGAAAATGGTCTAAAGACAGTATTTAAGCCGTAGGCAGACAAATATTTCGGCCACAGACCATGGACATTCCAACAGGACTCAACATCATCAACCAATAATGACATAAAAAGATTCCTCGCTTCAATTCTACCTCACAATGGCTACCGAATCCCCAGACCTCAATCCATTGGACTTTTGCTTCTGGGGCATTTTAGACAGTAGTGTTGGTATTAGAACCTACTAATGTTTCGATCATCTCAAAATGGAGCTTCTACACATTTACTGAAATACTTACAGTACATGTACTGAAATACAATTATTAGAGTAATCTATTGTTCAACATATTCGCAAAGATTTTCCTTTCTGGTTCGATTTGGATGCTCAAAATTAAATAAGTTCTTAAGAGGTTGTCCAAGACTGGTACCCAAGAACCTGTCTAAGGGGTGGTGCTATGAAACTGTCCCTGGACATGCCCTTTGTAATAAGTCCAGGTCGTGTCCGAAAGAGTTAATATGTTATACTCCGTCAATGGCAAACTCATGTTAAAGTGACCGGTCTCTTCCATACGTTTAGACCAGAACTGGGACTGGTCCTGTACCGGTACTGGTGTTAATTCATCACATCTCACTTCCACTTTTTTAGCACCTTTTTATACCCTCCACCATAGGATGGGGGGTATATTAACTTTGTCATTCCGTTTGTAACACATCGAAATATTGCTCTAAGACGCCATAAAGTATATATATTCTGGGTCGTGGTGAAATTCTGAGTCGATCTGAGCATGTCCGTCTGTTGAAATCACGCTAACTTCCGAACGAAACAAGCTATCGACTTGAAACTTGGCACAAGTATTTGTTAGTGATTTAGGTCGGATGGTATTGCAAATGGGCCATATCGGTCCACTTTTACGTATAGCCCCCATATAAACGGACCCCCAAATTTGGCGTGCGAGGCCTCTAAGAGAAGCAAATTTCATCCGATCCGTCTGAAATTTAGTACATGGTGTTAGTATATGGTCTCTAAACACCATGCAAAAATTGGTCGACATCGGGCCATAATTATATATAGCCCCCATATAAACCGATGCCCTGATTTTGTTTGCGAGGCCTCTAAGAGAAGCAAATTTCATCCGATCCGTCTGAAATTTGGTACATGGTGTTAGTATATGGTCTCTAACAACCATGCAAAAATTGGTAAACATCGGTCCATAATTATATATAGCCCTCACATAAACCGATCCCCCGATTTGGCTTGCGAGGCCTTTAAGAGAAGCAAATTTCATCCGATCCGGCTGAAATTTGGTACATGGTGTTGGTATATGATCTCTAAAAACCATGCAAGAATTTGTCCACATCGGTCCATAATTATATATAGGCCCCATATAAACCGAACCCCAGATTTGACCTCCAGAGCCCCTTGGAAGAGCAAAATTCTTCCCATTCGGTTGAAATTTGGTACGTGATGTTAGTATATCGAAACCATATAGGAATTTGTTCCTTTCAGTCCATAATTATAAAGGGTGATTCTTTTGAGGTTAGGATTTTCATGCATTAGTATTTGACAGATCACGTGGGATTTCAGACATGGTGTCAAAGAGAAAGATGCTCAGTATGCTTTGACATTTCATCATGAATAGACTTACTAACGAGCAACGCTTGCAAATCATTGAATTTTATTACCAAAATCAGTGTTCGGTTCGAAATGTGTTTCGCGCTTTACGTCCGATTTATGGTCTACATAATCGACCAAGTGAGCAAACAATTAATGCGATTGTGACCAAGTTTCGCACTCAGTTTACTTTATTGGACATTAAACCAACCACACGAATGCGTACAGTGCGTACAGAAGAGAATATTGCGTCTGTTTCTGAGAGTGTTGCTGAAGACCGTGAAATGTCGATTCGTCGCCGTTCGCAGCAATTGGGTTTGTGTTATTCGACCACATGGAAGATTTTACGCAAAGATCTTGGTGTAAAACCGTATAAAATACAGCTCGTGCAAGAACTGAAGCCGAACGATCTGCCACAACGTCGAATTTTCAGTGAATGGGCCCTAGAAAAGTTGGCAGAAAATCCGCTTTTTTATCGACAAATTTTGTTCAGCGATGAGGCTCATTTCTGGTTGAATGGCTACGTAAATAAGCAAAATTGCCGCATTTGGAGTGAAGAGCAACCAGAAGCCGTTCAAGAACTGCCCATGCATCCCGAAAAATGCACTGTTTGGTGTGGTTTGTACGCTGGTGGAATCATTGGACCGTATTTTTTCAAAGATGCTGTTGGACGCAACGTTACGGTGAATGGCGATCGCTATCGTTCGATGCTAACAAACTTTTTGTTGCCAAAAATGGAAGAACTGAACTTGGTTGACATGTGGTTTCAACAAGATGGCGCTACATGCCACACAGCTCGCGATTCTATGGCCATTTTGAGGGAAAACTTCGGAGAACAATTCATCTCAAGAAATGGACCGGTAAGTTGGCCACCAAGATCATGCGATTTGACGCCTTTAGACTATTTTTTGTGGGGCTACGTCAAGTCTAAAGTCTACAGAAATAAGCCAGCAACTATTCCAGCTTTGGAAGACAACATTTCCGAAGAAATTCGGGCTATTCCGGCCGAAATGCTCGAAAAAGTTGCCCAAAATTGGACTTTCCGAATGGACCACCTAAGACGCAGCCGCGGTCAACATTTAAATGAAATTATCTTCAAAAAGTAAATGTCATGGACCAATCTAACGTTTCAAATAAAGAACCGATGAGATTTTGCAAATTTTATGCGTTTTTTTAAAAAAAAAAAGTTATCAATCTCTTAACAAATCACCCTTTATATAGGTCCCATATAAACCGATCCCCAGATTTGACCTCCGGTGCCTTTTGGAGAAGCAACATTCATCCGATCTGCTTGAAATTTGGTACGTGGTGATAGTATATGATATTTAACAACCCTGCCAAAAGTGGTCCAAATCAGTCCATAATCATATATAGCCCCATATAAACCGATCCCGAGATTTGGTTTTGGAGCCTCTTGGAGGAGCAAATTTCATCCGTGTGAGTTGAAATTTGGTAAATTGTGCTAGTATATGGCCGTTAACAACCATGCCTAACTAGGTCCATATAGGTCTATAGTTTTTTATATCCCTCAGATAAATCGATTTCCAATCACACAAAAATTGGTCCATATCAAGTTCATAATTGTAAATAGCCCCCATATAAGCGACCCCCATATTTCAATTCTGGCTCTCTACACGCAAAAAAATAATTATTTCCTCCCAAACGAAATTTTAGACAAACAAAGTTCGTTTCTCATTTGCTTTTCGTTGAAAGGAAGTGTATTTGGAAGAAAAGTATATACTTTTTATGATAAACGTGTATTCTTTTCCAGGATGTAAAAGCAATTTCATAAAGACTAACTCCAAAAAATTTTTTTCTGGCTAATTGCATTTTCCCTCACATCTTTCTCACTTCCACGAAGTTTTTTAGTTCTTAGCACCTTTTTCTGTAATACAAACAATGTAGAAGAAATTATACGATTTTATAAATTTTTTTTAAATTTTTAAATTTTGTTTACCTTTCGCCTGGACTGAGAACCGCGGACCATGCAACTTGTAAGGCAGCACACTATCCACTGAGCTACGTAGCTGTTATTGTCATCAATAGCTAATTATATTATAAGTTATATTAATATAGCATAGCTTGCGGCGCCCACGAGCCGATTAATCAAAGTTTATTTAACAGTAAAATACATTTAGTTTGGGACCGTGGAGCAGTGGTTGTTACGTCGGACTTGCATGCCAAGGGTCGTGGGTTCGATCCCTGCTTCGACCAAAGTTTTTTTTTTTTTTTACATATATTCCAGATACATTCTACTGTATTAAATTTTTACTATGAACTGTAAAATGTGTCTTATTAAAGACCTAAAGTCAGAAAAGAACAGTGTTTGATATAAACGAAATGGACTGTGTTGTTGGTTCAAAAATAACTCTTTTTATTGAAAAAATGAAAATTGTGTAACAAACGAACTTTTTTGGTGATAAAAGTGTATACTTTTCGAAGCAATTCAAAAAACTCTAACAAAAGAAAAACGTTTTCGGTACACGTTTTCCAAACATTTTTTTTTTTTTGCGTGTACGTACCGTGCCGTACCGTAAAAAGTCCATATCGATTTGTAATTATTTGTAGACTTAACTATTTAAGCTGAGTACTATGTTCAGTTTTCAAGCTGAAAACCAGCTTGTTTTCACTGTTACTTTTTTAAATTAATTAATTTCGATCACGATTTAGCCCACAGTGCAATGTAGAAGAAATTATTGAATTTTATAATTTTTTTTTTTAATTTTACTTTTCGCCTCGACGGAGAATCGAACCGCGGACCATACAGTTTGTAAGTCAACACACTATCCCCTGTGCTACGTAGCTGTTATTATCATCAACAGACAATTATCGCTATAAACAGCCAAACAGCTATATCTATATAGCATAGTTTTTAGCGCCCATGAGCCGAAATAAAAAAACTTTATTTGATGGAAACATTCATTTAGTTGGCCACCGTGGATCAATGGCTAGCATGCCCGCCTCACATACAAATGGTCGTTGGTTCGCTCCCTGCTTCGACCGAACACCAAATATTTTTTTACATATATTTCAAAAATGTTCGGAAGATTCTGAGAAGATGTACGACATTATGTTACTACTATATAAAGTTTTTATTATGAAACTTCAAAATGTGTCTTATTAAAGACTTCAAGTCAGAAAAGAACAGCGCTTGATATAAACGAAATGGACTGTGCTTTTGTATTGAAAATGATGTTTTTACTGTAAAAATAAACATTTTGTAACAAAAAAAGAAATGTTGGTGTTAAAAGTTTGAAATTTGCGTGTATGGATTAATTTGTGCAAGATTATAATAACATATATACAGGTATAAAGTACAAATCTTCAACGAGATCGGATGAAATTAATTTCTTCAGTAGGTTCCGGAAATCAAATTTGGGGGATATTTATAAATTTGGCAAGCACTAAAATAAGAGCTTTCTTTCCCAGAAACGACATTTTAGAAAAACAAAATTTTCTTATACAATTGTTTTTTATACCCTCCACCATAGGATGAGGGTATATTAACTTTGTGATTCCGTTTGTAACACATCGAAATATTGCTCTAAGACTCCATAAAGTGTATATATTCTGGGTCGTGGTGAAATTCTGAGTCGATCTGAGCATGTCCGTCCGTCCGTCTGTTGAAATCACACTAACTTCCGAACGAAACAAGCTATCGACTTGAAACTTGGCACAAGTAGTTGTTGTTGATGTAGGTCGGATGGTATTGCAAATGGGCCATATCGATCCACTTTTACGTATAGCCCCCATATAAACGGACCCTCAAATTTGGCTTGCCGATCCTCTACAAGAAGCAAATTTCATCCGATCCGGCTGGAATTTTGTACATGGTGTTGGTATATGGTCTCTAACAACCATGCAAAAATTGGTCTACATCGGTCCATAATTATATATAGCCCCCATATAAACCGATCCCCCGATTTGGCTTGTTGAGCCTCTAAGAGAAGCAAATTTCATCCCATCCGGCTGAAATTTGGTACATGGTGTTAGTATATGGTCTCTAACAACCATGCACAAATTGGTCTACATCGGCCCATAATTATATTTAGCCCCCATATAAACCGATCCCCAGATTTGGCTTGCGAAGCCTCTATGAGAAGCAACTTTCATCCGATCCGGCTGAAATTTGGTACATGGTGTTAGTATATGGTCTCTAACAACCATGCAAAAATTGGTCCAAATCGGTCCATAATTATATATAGCCCCCATATAAACTAATCCCCAGATTTGACCTCCGGAGCCTCGTGGAAGAGCAAAATTCAACCGATTCGGTTGACATTTGGTACGTGGTGTTAATATATGGCCTCAAACACCCATGCAGGAATTGGTCGAAATCGGTCCATAATTATATATAGGGCCCATATAAACCGATCCCCAGATTTGACCTTCGGAGCCCCTTGGAAGAGCAAAATTCATCCGATTCGGTTGAAATTTGGTATGTGACGTTAGTATATGATATTTAACAACCATGCAGGAATTGGTCCATATCAGTCCATAATCATATATAGCCCCCATATAAACCGATCCCGAGATTTGGTTTTGGAGCCACTTGGAGGAGCAAATTTCATGCGAGTCAGTTGAAATTTGGTACATTGTGCTAGTATATGGCCATTAACAACCATGGCTAACTAGGTCCATATCGGTCTATAGTTATATATAGCCCTCAGATAAATAGATCCCCAATCACACAAAAAGTGGTCCATATCAAGTTCATAATTGTATATAGCCCACATATAAGCGACCCCCATATTTCAATTCTGGCTCTCTACGTACCGTGCCGTACCGTAAAAAGTCCATATCGATTTGTAATTATTTGTAGACTTAACTATTTAAGCTGAGTACTATGTTCAGTTTTCAAGCTGAAAACCAGCTTGTTTTCACTGTTACTTTTTTTAATCAATTAATTGTGATATATAAAGTATTTGCAATCAATTCCTTGGATCTTTTCAATCCATTATTTGGCAAGACTTGATCAAAATATAACCGTCTTCATAAATATATTTGTACTTTTAATTTAGTGTTTTGGCGAAAAAAACCGAACATAGTACTCACCTATACAAACAATGTACTATGGCTGAAATCGCGATTTTAGCGGAAAAAAGTCAAATTTTCAACTTAAAATTTTTAATATTTTCTAGATGGGGTTTACTAACGAACATATTGATAGTAAACAAGTAAGTAAAGTCTAAAGTCGGGCGGGGCCGACTTTTTTATAACAACAAATCTACTCACCGAATTTTGTGAAGCTAACTTCATAGGAAGTATTTTTTGCCGCTAAAATCACGATTTAGCCCACAGTGCAATGTAGAAGAAATTATTGAATTTTATAATTTTTTTTTTTTAAATTTTACTTTTCGCCTGGATGGAGAATCGAACCGCGGACCATACAGTTTGTAAGTCAACACACTATCCCCTGTGCTACGTAGCTGTTATTATCATCAACAGACAATTATCGCTATAAACAGCCAAACAGCTATAGATATAGCATAGTTTTTAGCGAGCCACGAGCCGAAATAAAAAACTTTATTTGATAGAAACATTCATTTACTTGGCCACCGTGGATCAATGGCTAGCATGCCCGCCTCACTTACAAATGGTCGTGGGTTCGCTCCCTGCTTCGACCGAACACCAAATATTTTTTTACATATATTTCAAAAATGTTCGGAAGATTCTGAGAAGATGTACGCCATTATGTTACTACTATATAAAGTTTTTATTATGAAACTTCAAAATGTGTCTTATTAAAGACTTCAAGTCAGAAAAGAACAGCGCTTGATGTAAACGAAATAGACTGTGCTTTTGGATTGCAAATGATGTTTTTACTGTAAAAATAAACATTTTGTAACAAAAAAGAAATGTTGGTGATAAAAGTTTGAAATTTGCGTGTATGGATTAATTTGCGCAAGGTTATAATAACATATATACAGGTATAAAGCACAAAATTTCAACGAGATCGGATGAAATTAATTTCTTCAGTAGGTTCCGGAAATCAAATTTGGGGGATATTTATAAATTTGGCAAGCACTAAAAGAAGAACTTTCTTTCCCAGGAACGACATTTTAGAAAAACAAAATTTTCTTTTAATACAATTGTTTTTTTTTAATCATCTTTAATAATTGATTGTCATAAATTCGGGATTTTTATGCATACTAAGCATCAGTTTATATGGATCGGAAAGTGGTCCTATAGAGCCCATTTGCAATACCATCCGAGACGATACAAGGCGATAGCTTGTTTCGTTAGGAAGTTAACGTGATTTTGTGAGATGGATGGACATCGCTTTAGAATTTGACCACAACCAATAATATGTGTAATATATGAGGTCTGAGATTAGTATTACAATGTGATACAAATGAAATGACAAAATTAGTACATATACCCACACCCTATAGTGGAGGGCATACAAAATTGATGATAATTTTTTTTAATGAAAGACTCCAGCAAAAATATTGTAGTTTAACAAAGTATACCACTCTTGAGGATACACCTATGCACAGATACTGGCATTTGTTTATCTACGCCTTTAACCTTGCAGGAAGATGATATACTCACCTGACACCTGAGAGGAGGTATTCATTTCAGGCAGTGTGTTACCGCAGCTTCCAAGTATATTTATTTCTCACATTCATTGTAAGTGGCTTTCATAATAGATTCTTCTCTTCTTACTTTCCTATCACAGATGGGGTTGTTACATATTCAACTCGATGTTTATGAATAAGAGCATGCCTGTTATTCTTGTGGCTTGGAGTTTGAGTGCATGGGAGAGACTTGATGTTCGTGTCGATGCAACTGTAGTTGTTTGCTGCGTTTGGGTGTTTGCTGTATTTTACCACGTTAGCTCACCAATGATTGGTAAACTTCGACTTGGGTGCCATGTACGATGTGAGTGTTGGTGCTGCTGCTTAATGCAAAGCAGCATCCACATCACTGTCGTAATCGTTAGAATACATTTCTCCATTGCATGGCTCCTCTCTGAGTCAAACAAATGCTACTCTCGTCTTGTTTGTTGCATTTTGCTTTATTTGTTTTAGGGGTTGGCAATTTGGATGTGGCCTCCTAGGCTGACTTCGGAAATGTACACAATGTTGTGGTTAAAGCTTATTGCATTAATATGTGTCGAGTCTATGTATTTTGCGTTTTTAAATTAACTTTGAGCAAATATGATAAATACAGATTTCTAAAACTTAACAGAATATAACTGTCTTAAATTAATGATTTTCCCTAGATTACAATAATAATAAATGAGTGGTAGTGTGAGAATCAATACTTACGAAGATCAAGTGACGAATGTTGTTTTATTAACCAAATTGTACACTGAAACAAGTATATACAGCAGTAAGTTCGGCCGGGCCGAATTTTAAATACCCACCACCATGAACCAAATATTAGGGTTTCCTTTGAAATTTCAGGAGGGCTTGAGGACTTGAGGACACTTCCCGAAGATAAATTTAAAGATTTCACCTATGAGGACTATATCAGATTCTGGATTTATAAGAACCATTTTTGTTTGAGTTTTAGAGGAATCATTAACATCTCTTGTAAGTGTGCAAGAAAATTATAAAATAACGTCTTGATTTGAAATCTTAAATCTGTAGAAGTAAAATCTGGAAATTTTTCATTGAGTTTCAAGCAATTTTCATGATCAGTGCGCCTTCTACACCCTCAAGAAGTGAAGTCGGTCTATATGGAGGCATTACCAAATGGACCAATAAAAACTTTATCCGATACACGTTTTTGTGAGCCTAAAATACCAGAATATTTACAATTTCAGGCAAATCAGATAAAAACTACGGTTTCTAGAAACCCAAGGAGTTAAATCGGGAGTTCGTTCTTATGGGGGCTATACTAAAATATGGACCGATACTTACCGTTTTCGGCAAACCTCTTTATGACCCGAAAATACCTCTAGATTTCCAATTTCAGGCAAATAGGATAAAAACTTCGGATTCTAGAAGCCCAAGAAGTAAAATCGGGAAATCGGTCTATATGGGGGCTATACCAAAATATGGACCGATACGCACCATTTTCGGCACACCTCTTTATGGTCCTAAAATACCTCTAGATTTCCAATTTCAGACAAATTGAATAAAAACTACGGTTTCTATAAGCCCAAGACCCCAAATCGGGAGGTCGTTTTATATGGGGACCATACCAAAACATGGACCAATACTCACAATTTTTAGCACACGTATTTGTGGTCCTACAATACCTTTAGATTTCCAATTTCAGGTAAATTGAATAAAAACTGCGGTTGCTAGAAGCCCAAGAAGTAAAATCGGGAGATCGGTCTATATGGGGGCTATACCAAAATATGGACCGATACTCACAATTTTTGGCACACGTATTTGTGGTCCTACAATACCTCTAGATTTCAAATTTCAGGTAAATTGAATAAAAACTGCGGTTTCTATAAGCCCAAGAAGTAAAATCGGGAGATCGGTTTATATGGGGGCTATATCAAAACCTGGACCGATATAGCCCATCTTCGAACTTGACCTGCCTGCAGACAAAAGACGAGTTTTTGCAAAATTTCAGCACGATTGCTTCATTATTGAAGACTGTAGCGTGATTACAACATACAGACAGACAGACGGACAGACGGACATCGTTATATCGTCTTAGAATTTCTCCCTGATCAAGAATATATATACTTTATATAGTCGGAAATCGATATTTCGATGTGTTACAAACGGAATGACAAACTTATTATACCCCCGTCACCATTCTATGGTGGTGGGTATAAAAACAGTGAATCCACCAGGAAGAAAACTTTCGGTTAATTTTAGAAAATTGAATATTTTTAGAAAATTTTAACTAAACAATATTACAAACGCTGCCATCACGCCGATGTCATTAAAATAAGTAAATATTTTTCGACAAATTCAAGAAAATTTATTCACTTGTTAAAGAAAAATTTGTAGTTTGAAGGAAAACAAGTATATACAGCAGTAAATTTGGCCGGGCCGAATCTTAAATACCCACCACCATGAATCAAATATTATAGTTTACTTTGAAATTTCAGTAAATGTGCAAGAAAATGATAAAATCTAAAATCTGTACATTTTTACCCCCTTTATTTAAATGATTACGAGAAGTAACATCTGGAAATTTTTCATTCAGCGTCTGGCAATTTTCATGATCAGTGCGCCTTCTATACCCTCAAGAAGTGAAATCGGTCTATATGGAGGCTTTATCAAATGGACCGATAAAAACTAAATCGTATAAACGTGGCTCTAAACCCAACAAAAAATACTTCCGCAGTAAGAGTTTAGTTGCGTTCTTTGGTATACAATATAGTAGGCAGTGCATCCACACTGTATGTATCGGTGGCAATAACGTAAACGAGTAATAAAACTAGTTTATGATCATTCGTTTACGTTAGTGCAACCGATTCATGCGGTATAGATGCATGAAAGGTAGTGCTGTTTTTCTTTACATCAACAATGCTATAAAATATGAAACTCAAGATTATATATCACTTCTGAGCAATATTGCTATTGAAATGAGAAATTCTATCAGCGCTATGTAGAAGCTGCTCTAAATCGGGTCATCGCCCACAAAAATCAGCGCTGATTCGGTTGTTTTGTTAGCAGTTGATACTGCCTCTCTCCCTTACAATCCTGCTGAAATAGTACTCCATTTTTTGCTGGGAAATACCAGTATATTTACAATTTCAGATAAATCGGATAAAAACAACGGTTTCTAAAATCCCAAGGAGTTAAATCGGGAGATACTCACCGTTTTCGACACACCTCTTTATGGTCCTAAAATAATTCTAGATTTCGAATTTGATACAAATTGGATAAAAACTACGGTTTCTACAAGCCCAAAAAGTAAAATCTGGAGATCGGTCTATATGGGGTCTGTACTAAAACATTGACCAATATACGCCATTTTCGGCACACGTATTTGTGGTCCTACAATACCTTTAGATTTCCAATTTCAGGCAAAGTGGATAAAAATTACGGAGTATATAACCCAAGAAGTAAAATGTGAAGATCGATCTATATGGGGGCTATAATGATACTCACCATTTTTGACACATCTCTTTATGGTCCTTTTTAACACATCTCTTTATGGTCCTAAAATAATTCTAGATTTCAAATTTCATGCATATTGGATAAAAACTACGGTTAATATAAACCCAAGAAGTAAAATCGGAAGATCGGTCTTATGGGGTCTATACCAAAACATGGACCGATACTTACCATTTTGGGCACACCTCTTATGGTCCTAAAATACCTCTAGATTTCCAATTTCCTTGGCTAAGTCCTACTTTCTTGTGTATCGATGAGTCCTTGGGAGCCACCGTGGTGCAATGGTTAGCATGCCCGCCTTGCATACACAAGGTCGTGGGTTCGATTCCTGCTTCGACCGAACACCAAAAAAGTGTTTCAGCGGTGGATTATCCCACCTCAGTAATGCCGATGACATTGCTGAATTTTTCAAAGCTTCTCTAAGTGGTTTCACTGCAATGTGGAACGCCGTTCGGACTCGGCTATAAAAAGGAGGTCCCTTGTCATTGAGCTTAACATGGAATCGGGCAGAACTCAGTGATAAGAGATAAGTTCACCACAGTGGTATCACAATGGACTGAATAGTCTAAGTGAGCCTGATACATCGGGCTGCCACTACACCTAACCTAACCTATCGATGAGTCTTTGAACTTTTTCAAACTACCATGGCTTTAGTCCAAGATGATTTTTCATCACTGCGGCGTTTATTTCGATAATTTTGGTTTTTCACAAACTGCTAATTTTTAAATGACTTTTCATCGAAGAAAATCTAATTTGATAGCTGGCCTTTTTTGTACAAGCGAAGCAACTTCTTGGCTCCTTTATGTATCGATGAGCCCTTGAACTTTTTCAAACTACAATGGCTTTAGTCCAAGATGATCTTTCATCACTGCGACGTATATTTCGATCAAATGTTGTATTCTCTTTTACTACAACTTGTGGAGTTGCTACCGTTTTTTCACTTTTTCGACGCGATGCAACACTGCTAGTATCACGGTAACGAGCAATGGTACGATAAACTAAAAATTTATTCACATTTAAATGCTTGAGGTCTCTAACGATAGTCATTTGAGTGGTTTTCCAGTCAAATATAAAGTATTCACAATAGCATGATTGAATTCCACCACGAATAACTATATGCAAAATAAAATAAAATTTGGAAAACGTTCTTCTTTTGTTAGAGTTTTATTTTTTTTTTTGAAATTCTTCGAAAATTTCGTACTTTTATCACCAAAAACAAAAAACAAGTATATACGGCCGTAAGTTCGGCCAGGCCGAAGCTTATGTACCCTCCATCATGGATTGCGTAGAAACTTCATCTAAACACTGCCATCCACAATCGAATTACTTAAGTTGCGGTAACGTGTGCCGATGACAAGGTAGTCCATACGTGGTATATATTAAATCAAAAAAGATCGATCCAATATGTATATAATTCAGTTTGACAAAGTAGGCATACAATTTTGACAAAATTTTCTACAGAAATAAATTTTTAACAAAATTTTCTATAGAAATAAAATTTTCTATAGAAATAAAAATTTTGACAAAATTTTCTATAGAAAGAAAATTTTGACAAAAATTTCTACAGAAATAAAATTTTAACAAAATTTTCTATATAAATAAACTTTTGACAAAATTTTCTATAGAAAAAAAATCTTGGTAGATTATTTTTGGCTCGAGTGGCAACCATGATTATGAACCGAATAAAATTTGAACAAAATTTCCTATAGAAATAAAATTTTGACAAAATTTTCTATAGAAATAAAATTTTGACAATGATGAAAATTTTATTATGAGCCAAATACAATTTTAACAAAATTTTCTCTAGAAATAATATTTTGACAAAATTTTCTATAGAAATAAAATTTTGGTAGATTATTTTTGGCTCTAGTGGAGCCGATGAACCGATATGGACCAATTTTTGTGTGATTGGAGCAATTTTGGTATGGTTGTTAGCGACCATATACTAACACCACGTTCCTAATTTGAACCGGATCCATAAGCGTAGGAAGGCCTCTGGGGAGGGGGCTTAGACCCCCCCAGAAAAAATTTGGCCCCCCCCACAATTTGAAAACCTATTTATGATTTTAAATTTTTATAAAAATTAAACAAGTAGATACAACCGCACAAACTTCCGCTAAAGACTTTCATGCACAATCGAATTACTTGGGTTGTGGTAGCAGTTGCCGATGGCAATGTTTGAAGTCTGATATTTATGAAATAGAGCTGTGATTGAACTTATGGTTTAGTTGAATAACTAAAGCTCCTTTATTACATTGTTTAGTCTGGTTTAGTCATCTTAATTAAAAAATAGTAATTGGTATTAAAACTATTCTTTCATAAATTAATATTTTAACAATGCTGCAAAAAAGCGTCGCCAAAAAAGAAGTGAAAATGTTCTTTTTGGGTCCGGAAGTGGTGCAAAATTGGCGGAGAAGCGATGAATGTAATAGGAACTCGTCATAGAACGAATGCCCAACGTTTCAACAGCCGTTGCAATAAATTTGCATCACTTCTTACGGTGTGATCCGAATTCAGTGTTTTGAATGTGAATTAAAAATTGTGTGATATTTTCCCAAATAAATAATTTTTATTTATTCGTTTTTTATTTGATTTTTGGTCGACCTTTTGTTAGAATTATATAAATATTTATAAAGACCTCAAGCTTCAAAAAACATCAATTTATAATAATTTTTATATTTGTTTGAATATTTTCAAAAATTGTCGATTTTTCTATAATGGATTTTATTTATTCTTACTCTTTTTTAAACTATTTGAAAAAAGAAAACAAAAATTACGCATTAAAATATGAAAAAACTGAAGTAAAAAACTTCCTGTGTAGTTAATATAATTAACTTCTTTGTGAGGACATTTTTGGAAGTGTTTTTAAAGTTGTGCCTTTAAAACAAATCCCAATTTTTTTGCTGGGAAAAGTGTGGAACTACTTTTAGTTGCTTTATTATAAATTTATTGTCGATGTCTATTTTGTTATTAATTTTTATGAAATAAAATAATAATTGAACCTATTAGTTCAGTCTATAAATTTTTAGCTAGGGGGGCTATAGCCCCCCTAGGAAAGTTGTCTAGCTACGCTAATGACCGGATCGGATGAATTTTGCTCCTCCAAGAGGCTCCGGAGGTCAAATTTGGAGAATGTTACCAATATCATGTACCAAATTTCAGGCGGATCGGATGAAATTTGCTTCTCTTTGAGGCTTCGCAACCCAAATCTGCGGATCGGTTTATATAGGCGCTTTATATAATTATAGACCGATGTGGACCAATTTTTGCACGGTTGTTAGAGACCATATACCAATACCATGTACCAAATTTCAGCCGGATCGGATGCAATTTGCTCCTCTTTGAGGCTTCGCAAGCCAAATCTGGAGATCGGTTTATATGGGGTCTATATATAATTATGAACCGATGTGGACCAATTTTTGCATGGTTGTTAGAGACCATATACCAACACCATATACCAAATTTCAGCTGAATCGGATGAAATTTGCTTCTCTTTGAGACTCCGCAAGCCAAATCTGGGGATCGGTTTATATGGGGGCTATATATAATTATGGACCGATGTGGACCAATTTGTGCATGATTATTAGAGACCATATACCAACACCATGTACCAAATTTCAGCCGGATCGGATAAATTATGCTTCTCTTAGAGGCTCCACAAGCCAAATCTGGGGATCGGTTTATATAGGGGCTATATATAATTAAGTACCGATATGGACCAATTTTTGCATGGTTGTTAGAGACTATATACCATCATCATGTACCAAATTTCAGCCGGATCGGATGAAATTTTCTTCTCGTTGAGGCTCCGCAAGCCAAATCTGGGGATCGGTTTATATGGGGGCTATATATAATTATGGACCGATGTGGACCAATTTGTGCATGATTATTAGAGACCATATACCAACACCATGTACCAAATTTCAGCCGGATCGGATAAATTATGCTTCTCTTAGAGGCTCCACAAGCCAAATCTGGGGATCGGTTTATATAGGGGCTATATATAATTAAGTACCGATATGGACCAATTTTTGCATGGTTGTTAGAGACCATATACCATCATCATGTACCAAATTTCAGCCGGATCGGATGAAATTTTCTTCTCGTTGAGGCTCCGCAAGCCAAATCTGGGGATCGGTTTATATGGGGGCTATATATAATTATGGACCGATGTGGACCAATTTTTGCATGGTTGTTAGAGACCATATACCAACACCATATACCAAATTTCAGCCGGATCGGATGAAATATGCTTCTGTTAGAGGCTCCACAAGCCAAATCTGAGGGTCCCTTTATATGGGGGCTATGCGTAAAAGTGTACCGATATGACCCATTTTCAATACCTACATCGATAACAACTACTTGTGCTAAGTTTCAAGTCGATAGCTTGTTTCGTTCGGAAGTTAGCGTGATTTCAACAGACGGACGGACGGACGGAGATGCTTAGATCGACTCAGAATTTCACCACGACCCAGAATATATATACTTTATGGGGTCTTAGAGCAATATTTCGATGTGTTACAAACGGAATGACAAAGTTAATATATGGTTTGCAATAAAAAATTTGTTTGTTTATATCAAACAGTGTTCTTTTCTGACTTTAAGTCTTTGATAAGACACACTTTAAAGCTTCATAATAAAAATTTAATACAGTAGTATGTAATGTTGAACATCTTTTCATAATCGCCAGAAAATGTTTCGAATATATGTAAAAGAAAATTAAAAAAAAAGAACTTTTTGGTGTCCGTGGTGCAATGGTTAGCATGCCCGCCTTGCTACACAAGGTCGTGGGGGTCAATTCCTGCTTCGACGGAACACCAAAAAGTTTTTCAGCGGTGGATTATCCCACCTCAGTAATGCTGGTGACATTTCTGAGGGTTTCAAAGCTTCTCTAAGTGGTTTCACTGCAATGTGGAACGCCGTTCGGAGTCGTCTATAAAAAGGAGGTCCCTTGTCATTGAGCTTAACATGGAATCGGGCAGCAGTATTACATCGAATAATTTCTTCTACCTTGTTTGTATTACAGTAAAGGGTGCTCGTGGAAGTGAGAAAGATGTGAGGGAAGATGCAATCAGCCAGAAAAGAGTTAGCCTTCATGAAATTGTTTTTACATCCTGTAAAAGAATCAACGTTTATCACAAAATGTATATACTTTTCTTCCAAACAAACTTCCTTACAAATTGGAAAAAATATATTTGTTTGTCTCAAATTTCGTTTGGGAAGAAAAAAAAATATTTTTTTTGCGTGTATTTCTGGATGCAATATATGAAAATGCTTTTATAATCTTGTAAATATTAAAATTAACTGTCGTTTGAATAAATCTGTTAGATTAGCGGTTTAGGTACGATAGAAACCTGAAGTTAGTTGTAATACAAATCAGCTCCCTGATTTTTGAGCCTTCTTACCGCAATTTTTATCCCATTTGGTTGAAATTCGACATTTGATATTAATATATGTGGAAATGTGTAACTCAGAGAATTGCGTCTAAAAATGCACCCTTAGATTATTCCACGCTTATTTGGCTCGGAATCAATACCTAAGTCATTACAGTCCAGACAAAATCTATGGATCTGGGCGTACGAGTACTTATCATCATAAGATCAATATTTGGATAATTCAAATATAATTTGTGTAATTTTTGTTTCGTTGCTGTATTTAAGCAATGTTGGCAGATATTTATCGAATAATAGCTTTCTCGTTAATATTTTACATAGATCAACGGGTCAAAGACCATTACATTTCTAAAAGGTGAATAATGGGAAATGTATTTTAATCAAAGCCTTTAACAAAAACTACATTAATATTTTGTTTACTCGATGATGGCCACTCCGCTCCACCACCATTTATTGGGCCATCACAAAAGAAGGAAGGTCGATTATCCATTGTTATTGGATTTTAAATAAATTGTCAAATTTTCTAATATATTTGTCCAACAATTGAATAATGTAAACACAACTAAGACAACAATAACAGTAACAACTAACCTTACATTAAACTTAATGTATATATTTACAAAAAAAAAAAAAACAAAAATAAATCACAAAATAAAAAAAATAAAAACACTCCTACATGAATTTATTTAGTTAACTTAAATTTTAGTTAGAAGCCAATCACGTTCTGACCTCTAAAGTTCACCTCCAAGTCAGAGTGTGTGAGTGTGTGTGGCGCTATTGGAGTGGATTTTCCCTGTGGGTTGGTATATCGCCCTTGTCTGTTGTTGTTTTTTTTCACAGGGTTGGCACTATATGGCTAACCTCAGCAGAGACAGCAGCAACAACAGCAAATGTTTTCATATTGGCCAACTAGGGAATAATTACACACATCAAAACATGTGATAGCCATCTTTGTTCTTCTTCATTGGATTCTGTTAGACTGGAGAAAATCCCTAAAAATCGATAGAATAAAATCAAAAGAGTCATGCTAACCACGTTCCAACACAACATTTTGTCAAGTTCGTTGATAGTGATTTCTGGCAAAATTCATTGCCAACAAACAGTTATGTGTAATAGTATAGCAGTCGTGGGATATAATACGTTGAAAATCTAGGATTTAATTTATTGAATTTTCAATTTCCCTGTGAATTTAAAAATCTAAATTATAATAAACTTTTAAGTGAACAAAATATTTTTAATTAAATTTTTTATTAAAATTCAATAAGGAATATAATATCCTCAAAATAAATCTTGGCATAAATTGGAAGCTATTCTATATATAACATAACATAAAAATTTAAAATATTTTTTTTTAACAAAAGTCATTATTATATTATATTATAAAAATTTAAAATATTTGTTTTTAACAAAAGTCATTATTATACCCTCCACCATAGGATGGGGGTATATTAACTTTGTCATTCCGTTCGTAATACATCGAAATAAGGATCTAAGACCCCATAAAGTGGTTACAATTTCAAGGGCCGACGTTGATTTTGAATAAAACACAAACTATTTAGGAAATTATTGTAATTTTATTTTATTATGATATAATGGTATTATTCAATTATGTATGGAACAAAATATCGGCCAAATGGGCCCCGCGACCTCGGTGGCACACCTTCATCCGATGGTCCAAATTTTCGATGACGCTGAGGCATAATGGAGGTTCTATGCCGTTAATGTGCCGAATTATCTCATCTCATCTTTAGCTCTTGAATTGTTGTTGGCTTATCGACGTACACCTTTTCTTTCAAATAACCCCAAAGAAAAAAGTCCAACGGTGTCAAATCACATGATCTTGGCGGCCAATTGACATCGCCATTACGTGAGATAACACGGCCATTGAATTTGTTGCGCAAAAGAGACATTGTTTCGTTAGCTGTGTGGCAAGTGGCACCGTCCTGCTGAAATCACATATCGTCCACATCCATATCTTCCAATTTGGGTTATAAAAAGTTCGTTATCATCTCACGATAGCGAACACCATTCACAGTAACTGCCTGACCGGCCTCATTTTGGAAAAAAAATACGGCCCGATGATGCTGCCAGCCCATAAACCGCACCATACAGTCACTCTTTGTGGGTGCATTGGTTTTTCGACAATCACTCTTGGATTCTCATTCGCCCAAATGCGGCAATTCTGTTTATTGACGAATCTACTGAGGTGAAAATATGCCTCATCACTGAAGATGATTTTCTTCGAAAATTGATCATCCACTGTTGCCATTTCTTGGAACCATTCTGCTCATTCACGACGTCCATGGTTCAAATTGAGTAAGTCTGAAATAGAGAAATGTCATGTAAATGTAAATTGGCTATATCGGTCCATTTTAACGTATAGCACCCATATAAACGGACCCCCAAATTTGGCTTGCCGATCCTCTACGAGAAGCAAAATTCATCCGATCCGGTTGGAATTTTGTACATGGTGTTAGTATATGGTCTCTAACAGCCATGCAAAAATTGGCGCATATCGGTCCATAATTACATATAGCCCCCATATAAACCAATCCTCCGATTTGGCTTGCCGAGCCTCTAAGAGAAGCAAATTTTATCCGATGCGGCTGAAATTTGATACATGGTATTAGTATATGGTCTCTAAAAACCATGCAAAAATTGGTCCACATTGGTCCATATTTATATATAGCCCCCATATAAACCGATCACCATATTTGACCTCCGGAACCTCTTGGAAGACCAAAATTTATCTGATTCAGTTGAAATTTGGTACGTGGTGTTAATATATGGCCTCAAACACCCACGCAAAAATTGTGCCTTTTGAAGAACTTCTACATTTTTTTGCTGGGTTGATTTATGGTGGCTTAGCATACATTTCATCTCTTTGGTAAGTAAACCCGATCCGATACATTATTTTTAAGAAAATGTCATGTCCCAAACATAATATGTTGTAACATATAATATAACATATATGTCCCAAACCTGTTATACTAGTTTATGAACATTATATTTTATTTATTTATTGTTTTTGGAACGCCAATACAACAAGATTATATCTTTGCTCTTAAAAATAATTATTTCTAAAAAATTGAGTACGAGACATATAGTTTTTAGACCAAAACATATCAAAACAAGTAAGTAAAGTCTAAAGTCGGGCGGGGCCGACTATATTATACCCTTCACCCCTATGTAGGCCAAAATTTGTGTTACCATCTCAATTACTTCACATTTGCTGGAAGCTATATAAAGGAGACAATTTTTTACTTCTACAAAATCTCTACACTGAAAAAAAAGCATACCCGGTTCCAAAGATTTTGTCTTTACTTTAAAAAATTTGGTATTGATTCCGAGCCAAAGAAGCGGAGAATACAAGTAAGTATACTTTTAAGACACAATTCTCTTTTAAAATCGGGTTTTGTGTACTTGCTTCTAGGAAGCAAATTTTAATTTTTCGCTTTTTCAGCTTTTTTTCTTCATATGCTATCAAAGTCCTTTAAAAACAAGTTAACGACGACTTTATTTTCCAAATTAAGACTCGACTTCTAGTAGAAATTATGCTGTATTTCAAGTAAAAAACGTCTTTAAAATAAAGTGTTGAAAAACATGTCCTATATTTGAACGATTTTTTGCTTTGTAGTCAAGATGTAAAAAGACAACAAATTTAAAGACAATTTCATTAAATTTAAAGATTTTTTCTAAATTATTAAAGTCAAGTTGACCTTAGCCCAAACATTTTTGCTTTCATGTTATGATATCCATTTTTAAATCAAATCACTTAATTATAAGGACAATACGACTTCATTGAAAAGTTTATCGACCTTTGGTCAAGGAAAAAAAACTTTATACTAGAGAAATGCGTCTTCTATGCTAAGCAAAATTTGCATTCGTATTTTAAAGACATGAAATCTTTGACCTCACGACAATATTTTTTTCAGTGTAGAATTAAAATTTAAATCGACTAACGCTATCCAGTTAATTGGAGGAAACTTCCATTGAAAATGGGTCTAAAAGGTGTAGCAGTCTACCATATTTTCCCAACTCTGGTGTACGTATATATGGAAGCTATATATAATCTGAACCGATTTTGACTAAATTTGACATGTATAGTTAGAATAATAGTTCTGCTATCTATGCGAAATTTCACGTAAATGGGAGTATAACTTTGGCCCCCCTGGTCATATGAGTGCAAATCGGACGGAAGATATATATGGGAGCCATATCTAAATCTGAACCGATTTCAACCAAATTTGGCACAATTACCAATACTACTAAATGTACTCCTTGTGCGAAATTTGAAGCAAATCACGGCAAAACCCTGGATTTTGAGGCCATATAAGTTCAAATCGGAAGAAAGATATATATGGGAGCTATATCCAAATCTGAATAGATTTTGACCCTATTTGGCACATACAATAGTATCGTTTAAAGTACCGCTTGTGCAAAATTTGAAGTAAGTCGGGGCAAAACTCTGGCTTTTGGGACCATATAAGTCCAAATCGGGTGAAAGATATATATGTGAGCTATATCTAAATCTGAACCGATTTTAACAAATTTGACACACTTAACGATAGTATTAAACGTACCCCATGTGCAAAATTTGAAGCAAATCACGGCAAAACTCTGGCTTTTGTGGCCATATAAGTTCAAATCGGACGAAAGATATATATGGGAGCTATATCTAAATTTGAGCCGATTTCAATGAAATTTACCAAGCATTGCTAGAATGTCAATTCTACCCTCTGTGCAAAATTTCGCGAAGATCGGTAGTAAACTTTGGCCTCTATGGTCATATGAGTCTAAATCGGACGAAAGATATATATGGGAGCTATATCTAAATCTGAACCGATTTGGCTGATATTTTGCAAGATTTTCGAGATTCATAAAATATTTGGATGTACGGTATTTCAAGACAATCGGTTGATAAACACGCTAACTATGACCAAATCGGGGACAAATATATATGGCAGCTATATCTAAACCTGAACCGATTTTTTTCAAAACCAATAGCGATTGTCTCTGTCCCAAGAAAAGGTCCTATGCCAGATTGAGGACGATCGGACTTAAATTGCGAGCTGTACTTTGTGCACAAAATTATATATACAGACAGACGGACGGACGGACAGACAGACAGACAGACGGACATCTCTAAATCGACTCAGAATTTAATTCTAAGCCGATCGGTATACTAAAAGATGGGTCTATGGCCACTATTTCTTGGCGTTACATACAAATGCACAAACTTATTATACCCTGTAACACTGTAGTGGTGAAGGGTATAAACAGTATTTTTGTCCAAGCTAATTTTTCAATATGTGTTGCATCAGTTCTCGCGATATGTTCTTGTGTAAGATTTCTACCACTGATATGTGGTTTTTGATCAAATTTGGCCTTCACTTTTCCGGTCATTTCATTTTCTTCTACTTTTGGATACGATGCAATACTGCCTGTATCACAGTAACGGACAATTCGAGGAGAAACAAAAGCTTGTATACCGTTACGAAGAACTTTAGTTGAGAAGTTGGTTGCAGTACATATCAGCCACACTGTAGAGGTGAAAATTTCAATGATGAGTATCTCAAATTGTTAGATAATAAACTTTTGTTAAATAGTCGTTCTTTTAAATATAACTGTCTTTAATGTTGCGTAAATTAGTTATTCCTAAATTAAATTGAACAACTAAACACGGCCGAAAGTTCGGTCAGGGCGAATCTTATGTATACGCAAAAAAATAATGTTTGTATTCAATCACGAAATTAATTGATCCAATTAATTTTTAATTGGAATGTCTTCAATCACAGTAATGGCACGAGTAGTATCAATAACCAAAGTCAATTAAAAAATTAATTGATCCAATTAAAAAGTTAATTGGTATTATTAATTCGTGTGATTGATTTCTGTTTTAATTCAAAAATTTGTTGAATTAATTAAATTTTTAATTGAATGTTTTGGAAATATCAATTCAAATTTTAATTGGAAATATAATCCATAATCGAATACTTGGTTTGTGGTAATAATATCAATCTAATGATATTTACTTTTTCCAGAAGATCGGGAAGCCAACTCTGGGGATCGGCTTATAGTGGCGAGCACATGTGGATACATAATTGTCAATTTCAATTTTAA
Source organism: Haematobia irritans (assembly GCF_050003625.1). Taxonomy (NCBI): domain Eukaryota; kingdom Metazoa; phylum Arthropoda; class Insecta; order Diptera; family Muscidae; genus Haematobia; species Haematobia irritans. The sequence goes on along the minus strand of NC_134400.1, from coordinate 152,637,250 downwards.
AAGGCTGTAAGCTCTATAAAAATAACCAAAATGCCAACTTTTCTTTTTTTGTTTATTATCTTAATTAGCATAAAACTTAAACTTGAAACTATTTTTTTTTTCAATACAACATTATCAGTTTGAAGAATAATGCAAAATAATTCAAAAGCCAGTGTATGCACTTTTGCACGTTTTAATTTTTCTACTCTGGTCACACTGGAAAATGAGTCAGAAACATGTGGTTTATTTACCGTTATTTATGTCAAAGTCTGACAGTTTTAGTGTATACTTGTTGATTTTTTCCCTAAAAATATACAAATAGTGAAGAATGCGAAAAATATCGGTGGCCACGGAAAATCAAACTGTCGAAGTGACAAAAATTAATGAGTTAGCGCGGAAGATAGCGACAACTTTCGGAATTTGCTACCGGACCATGCTTCAAGTGCGAAAAAATTAAATTTCAGCCGGATAGTACAAAATTTGCATATTTGCAATTCGGTTTATATGGGGGCTATATCAAAAAGTGTTGTGATATGGCCCATTTTCAATACCGTCCGACCTATATAAATACACTAAAAAAGATGGAACCTTCTATTTCACTAAAGCCTATTTCACTTTTTATACCCTTCACCACTTATGTGTAAGTTTGTGCATTTGTATGTAACGCCAAGCAGGAAAAGTCTGAGACCCATCGTTTAGTATACCGATCGTCTTAGAATTAAATTCTGAGTCGATTTAGCGATGTTCGTCTGTCTGTCTGTTCATGTATTTTTGTGCGCAAAGTACAGGTCGCAGTTTAAGTCCGATCGTCCTCAATTTTGGCATAAGGTCGTTTTTTGGGACAAAGACAATCGCTATTGATTTTGGAAAAAATCGGTTCAGATTTAGATATAGCTGCCATATATATTTATCCCCGATCTGGACATAATTGGCATGTTTATCAACCGATGTTCTTCAAATTCAGTACATCCAGATATTTTATTAGTCTCGCAACACTTGTAAAATATCCGCCAAATCGGTTCAGATTAAGATATAGCTCCCATATATATCTTTCATCCGATTTAGACTCATATGACAACAGAGGCCAAAGTTTACTACCAATTTTCGTGAAGTTTTGCACAGAGAGTAGAGTTAGCATTCTAGCAATGCTTGGTAAATTTGATTGAAATCGGTTCATATTTAGATATAGCTCCCATATATATCTTTCGTCCGAATTGCACTTATATGACCTCAAAAGCCAGACTTGCTTCAAATTTCACACGAGAGGTAGGTTTAACGATGTCATTATGTGTGCCAAATTTTGTTAAAATCGGTTCAGATTTAGATATAGCTTCCATATATATCTTTAGTCCGATTTGGACTTATATGGGCTCAAAAGCCAGAGTTTTGCCCTGACTTGCTTCAAATTTTGCACAAGGAGTACGTTTGATAGTATAGGTAAGTGTGCCAAATTTGGTTGAAATAGATATAGCTCCCATATATATCTTTCGCCCGATTTACACTCATATGACCACGGGGACCAAAGTTATACTCCCATTTACGTGAAATTTTGCAGAGATTGCAGAATTATTATTCTAACTATGCATGTCAAATTTAGTCAAAATCGTTTCAGATTATATATAGCTCCCATATATACGTACACCAGAGTTGGGGAAATATGGTAGACTGTTTCATATTTTAGACTAATTTTCAATGGGATTTTCCTCCAATTGACTGGATAGTTTCCACAGAGAATATATTTAATATGATATTTAGGTGTGTCAAGTTTGATCTAATTTGGTTCAGATTTAGATAAATCCTCCATATATTCGTTTTTCCGGTTTATACAAATATGGCCAACATTTCCTGACTTTATACAAAATTCTGTGGTGGTTTCCCCATATCTTAGTCATATCCTACACACTGTAATGCCAGAATTTCCACAGAACGGTTGAGTTTTAAATAATTGAGTTTGGAAAAAATCGGTTCAGATTTAGATATAGCTCTCATATATATCTTTCGTCCGATTTGAACTTATATGGCCTCAAAAGCCAGATTTTCCTTCAATTAACTGGATAGCGTTAGCCAATTTCAATTTTAATTCTAGAGATTTTCTAGAAGTACAAAAAATTGTCTCCATTATAAGTATTTGTATATGAAAATGCAAAACTTTATAAAGGGTGATTCTTTTGAGGTTAGGATTTTCATGCATTAGTATTTGACAGATCACGTGGGATTTCAGACATGGTGTCAAAGAGAAAGATGCTCAGTATGCTTTGACATTTCATCATGAATAGACTTACTAACGAGCCACAACGTCGAATTTTCAGTGAATGGGCCCTAGAAAAGTTGGCAGAAAATCCGCTTTTTTATCGACAAATTTTGTTCAGCGATGAGGCTCATTTCTGGTTGAATGGCTACGTAAATAAGCAAAATTGCCGCATTTGGAGTGAAGAGCAACCAGAAGCCGTTCAAGAACTGCCCATGCATCCCGAAAAATGCACTGTTTGGTGTGGTTTGTACGCTGGTGGAATCATTGGACCGTATTTTTTCAAAGATGCTGTTGGACGCAACGTTACGGTGAATGGCGATCGCTATCGTTCGATGCTAACAAACTTTTTGTTGCCAAAAATGGAAGAACTGAACTTGGTTGACATGTGGTTTCAACAAGATGGCGCTACATGCCACACAGCTCGCGATTCTATGGCCATTTTGAGGGAAAACTTCGGAGAACAATTCATCTCAAGAAATGGACCGGTAAGTTGGCCACCAAGATCATGCGATTTGACGCCTTTAGACTATTTTTTGTGGGGCTACGTCAAGTCTAAAGTCTACAGAAATAAGCCAGCAACTATTCCAGCTTTGGAAGACAACCTTTCCGAAGAAATTCGGGCTATTCCGGCCGAAATGCTCGAAAAAGTTGCCCAAAATTGGACTTTCCGAATGGACCACCTAAGACGCAGCCGCGGTCAACATTTAAATGAAATTATCTTCAAAAAGTAAATGTCATGGACCAATCTAACGTTTCAAATAAAGAACCGATGAGATTTTGCAAATTTTATGCGTTTTTTTTTAAAAAAAAGTTATCAAGCTCTTAACAAATCACCCTTTATATGTCAGCTCCCAGCAAATTTGAAGTAGTTGTGATGGTAACACAAATCATTAATATAGTCGGCCCGTCCGTCTTTAGACTTTACTTGCTTGTTTTAGTTTATGGAATTATTATGTTTGGATAATAATTTTTTGTGTACGTTAGTTAACTGAACTAAAAAACGGGCAAAAATATACACAAATGATGCATAAAGATTCACCAAATTCGTACTTCTCACAAAATGGTTCATTATTTCTTTAAATTTGTAAATTTTGCTACAAATTTTTTTCCTTCAAACTACAAAAATTTCTTTAACAAGTGAAAATAATTAATTATGTCTAATAAGTTCTCTTGAATTTGTCGGTAACTATTTACTTATTTTTGGAATATCGGCGACTGTGTAACAACATTTGTACAAAGTTTCGAGTCGATAGCTTGTTTCTTGCGGAAGTTAGCATGATTTCAACAGACGGACGACATATCGATTTCAAAATATGATGTAAAATTTTTCGCCTTGCTACTTCATTGAGTTTTGGTGTGTTTCGTACATTAGTGCTCTTAAACATTTTCATATTATGAATCCCTTGGTATATTAGTGTTGATCGGAAATTTGATATTAACAAACTTTATCATTAAAATAGATCCAACGACACAATTTCATAAATACAATGACTCTGTTCGTTATTGTATTGATTTGTATATGAAATGACGAAACGTTTCATACCTCTTATGAACCTTATCATTATATTAATGAAAATGTTTCGTTATGTTGATAAAAATGTTTCTTTGGCTTAATTTTAATGAATTTTTATTTGCATTTTATTCTTAATCCTTTGAGTACTACTAGCTACTTTATTGATTTTACAACTAAATACATTTGTTCTCTAGTAGTTAGGTTAGGATAGGTTAGGTGGCAGCCCGATGTATCAGACTCACTTAGACTATTCAGTCCACTGTGAAACCACATTGGTAAACTTCTCTCTTATCACTGAGTGCTGCCCGATTCCATGTTAAGCTCAATGACAAGGGACCTCCTTTTTATAGCCGAGTCCTAACGGCGTTCCACATTGCAGTGAAACCACTTAGAGAAGCTTTGAAACCCTCAGAAATGTCACCAGCATTACTGAGGTGGGATAATCCACCGCTGAAAAACTTTTGGTGTTTGGTCAAAGCAGGAATCGAACCCACGACCTTGTGTATGCAAGGCGGGCATGCTAACCATTCTCTAGTAGTTGAATTAGTTCATTAAAATTATGAAAAATGACCATTTGATATATTTCATTCATTAAATTAATTAACATATTTATTATAATTGCGAAATCGTTTCACATTACGAATCAGTTACTTCCATGATATATACATAAGCGAATATTATAATCATTCTCATTTACATATTGGATATTACGAGCAATCCACCCCAATAAACATCGGTATCTACTACGTGTGCATTTATGTACCATTCACAGTCTCTCATTCATATCATATCCAGTGTTTATAAGTAAATGATTATTTTGGCACAACATAAACAAAAGTCCCCAAAACGACAAATCGACCACAGAAGACAACTCCAATAATAATCAAAAAAAAAGAAAATCGAGCTAAAATGAAATGAAAAAACAATGCATTGACCTAACACGATTTCGATTTCGGAAGTTGAAATGTCTCAATATTTTCCAGACTATTTACGTTGCCCCTATGGGATTACATTAGGGAGGGAATTGCAAAGCACAGCAACTACTTCACATCTTTATATGTGGACCGACTAACCCCCATTTTCATAAAGCTCCGTTAGTGTTCCGTTAACTAACTAACTTTTAAACCGTATTATAGACGAAGCTGTCATCTTGGCTTTATATTCCATAGGCCAGTTAGGAACTTGACTGATGAAAATTTTTCAGTTAAAGTTAACCGGAGAGAAGATATTTGCAATTTACTTTCTGTTAACTGGCAGTTAAAGCCTAACGGAGCTACATGAAAATGTCCGTAAGACTAGTTTGAAATGAGAATGATGATCAAAGTTGAATTTAGTCCCTGCATTCAGGTACGAGCTATTTTGCCCCATGAGATCCTTTTGTTTATTGAGATTCTCCTTTTTTCAAAAGTGTGGTGCATCAGAGTTTGTACAAACAGTGGACACATTTAAAGCAAATCAGATGAAAATTGCGGCTTCGAAAAAAGTGTCCAACTTTAAATTGATGCTAAAATTAACTAACGAACAAGTATATACGGCCGTAAGTTCGGCCAGCCCGAATCTTATGTACCCTCCACCATGGATTGCGTAGAAACTTCTACCAAAGACTGTCATCCACAATCGAATTAATTGAGTTGTGGTATCTTAAAACTTCTTAACATCGTTTTCTAAATTGTGAGTTAGTCCATACGTGGTATATATTAGACAAAAGAGGTATGTATAGGAAAGTCTACAAATAATTACGAATCGATATGGACATTTGCACGGTACGTAGAGAGCCAGAATTGAAATATGGCGTTGGTTATATGTGGGCTATATACAGTTATGAACTTGATATAGACCAATTTTTGTTTGATTGGGGATCTATTTATCTGAGGGCTATATATAACTATAGACCGATATGGACCTAGTTAGGCATGGTTGTTAACGGCCATATACTAGCACAATGTACCAAATATCAACTGACTCGGATGAAATTTGCTCCTCCAAGTGGCTCCAAAACCAAATCTCGGGATCGGTTTATATGGGGGCTATATATGATTATGGACTGATATGGACCACTTTTGGCATGGTTGTTAAATATAATGTACAAAATTCAAGTACCAAATTTCAACCGAATCGGATAAATTTTGCTCTTCCAAGGGGCTCCGGAAGTCAAATCTGTGGATCGGTTTATATGGGGGCTATATATAATTATGGACCGATTTCGACCAATTTTTGCATGGGTGTTTGAGGCCATATATTAACACCACATACCAAATTTCAACCGAATCGGTTGAATTTTGCTCTTCCACAAGGCTCCGGAGGTCAAATCTGGGGATCGGTTTATATGGGGGCTATATATAATTATGTGCATGGTTGTTAGAGACCATATACCAACACCATGTACCAAATTTCAGCCGGGTCGGATGAAATTTGCTTCTCTTAGAGGCTCCGCAATCTAAATCTGGGGATCGGTTTATATGAGGGCTATATATAATTATGGACCGATGTGGACCAATTTTTGTATGGTTGTTAGAGACCATATATCAACACTATGTACCAAATTTCAGCCGGATCGGATGAAATTTGTTTCTCTTAGAGGCTCCGAAAGCCAAATCTGGGGATCGGTTTATATGGGGGCTATATATAATTATGGACCGATGTGGACCAATTTATGGATGGTTGTTAGAGACCATATACCAACACCATGTACCAAATTTCAGCCGAACCGGATGAAATATGCTTCAGTTAGAGGCTCCACAAGCCAAATCTGTGGGTCCCTTTATATGGGGGCTATACGTAAAAGTGGACCGATATGGCCCATTTTCAATACCATCCGACCTACATCGATAACAACTACTTGTGCCAAGTTTCAAGTCGATAGCTTGTTTCGTTCGGAAGTTAGCGTGATTTTAACAGACGGACGGACGGACGGACATGCTCAGATCGACTCAGAATTTCACCACGACCCAGAATATATATACTTTATGGGGTCTTAGAGCAATATTTCGACGTGTAACAAACGGAATGACAAAGTTAATATACCACCATCCTATGGTGGAGGGTATAATAATGTAAAAATTAATTATTATTATCTATTTGGTTTATTTTATAAAGTTTGTTCAGGAAATTTCCCCAGCCCAATGAAATTTTCTTTATTTCAATTATGTTTCAAATTTTTTTATGAACTAAACAATGCTAACTAGGGCAGAAGAAAAACATTCGTGCACTTCTCAAATGTAATAAGACGTTAATACCCCAGCAAAAAAATTGGAAGTCCTTGTAAAGGCGCAACTTTAAAATCACATCCAAAAGTGTGCTCCCAAAGATGTTCTTTATTTTAACTACACAGAAGTTATTTTAGTTAAATTAATAATTCGCTTTTTTCATATTTTTAATGAATAAGTTTAACTTTTTTATTTCAAAGAAGTGAAAAACAAAGTAAGAATTAATAAAATGGTACAAATTATTTACATTTTGCCGAAAAAAATGCTAAATCTTTTCTGGAAAAATTTTGAAAATATTTGAGGTAAAATCCATTAAAAATCATAAAAAATTGTAAAAATTATTTATTTGGCAAAATAACACAAAAATTTTTAATTTACATCCAAAACACTGAATGCGGTTCAAACCTTAATAAGTGATGCAAATTCAGTGCACCGGCAGTTGAAATGTTGAATATGAACTGAGCAAAAAAAGCGTCGCCAAAAAAGTTATGAAAATGTTCTTTTTGTATCCGGAAGTGGTGCAAAACTGATGCAGAAGCGATGAATTTAACATGGGCTTGTTATAGGACAGAAGTCCTCCATTTCAACAGCCGTTGCAAAAATTCTGTGATATTTTGTTATATATATATATAAATAATTGTTATAATTTTTTATAATCTTTAATGGATTCTAACGATTGTCGGAAACGTTTGACCCCAACTATTTTTAAAAATTCACAATTTGTTCAGATTGGATTTAGCATTTTTTTCGACAAAATTTAAATAATTTGTACCATTTTATGAATTCTTACTCTGTTTTTAACCTAATTGAAACAAAAAAAGTTAAAATTACCCATTAAAAGTATGAAAAAACCAAGATATAAAAAATTTAATTAGAAGAACTTCCTGGGTAGTTAAAATAAAGAACATCATTGGGAGTGCATCTTCTGGAAGCGCTTTTAAAGCTGTGCCTTTGGAAGAACTTCCAAATTTTTTTGCTGGGATATTTTCTTGAATTTGACAAAGATTATGAACTTATTTGTATTATGTTGCAATTACTAAAATGATTTAGTTAAACTTTTCTAATATAAAACTAAATTTTCTTTCATGGTGGGTTTTATTGGGTATAGGGTTGTCCCACCCCGACAAATATAAGGTAGTTGGTAGAATTCTAGCAAAAAATGGTCAATTTTTTTACTGTTTGGTACATTGATAGAATTCTTTATGTTTTGGTAGCTTTTGCGAAATATTCCCTACTAAGAGGTACTTCACAAATTTTATATAGAAATAAAATTTTGACAAAATTTTCTATAGAAATAATATTTTTACAAAATTTTTTATAGAAATAAAATTTTGACAAAATTTTTTATTGAAATAAAATGTTGACAAAATTTTCTATAGAAATTAAATTTTGAAAAATTTTTCAATAGCAATAACATTTTGACAAAATTTTCTAAAGAAATGAAATTTTTACAAAATTTTCTATAGAAATAAAATGTTGACCAAATTTTCTATTGAAATAAAATTTTGACAAAATTTTCTACAGAAATAGAAATAAAATTTTGACAAAATTTTCTATAGAAATAATATTTTTACAAAATTTTCTATAGAAATAAAATTTTGAAAAATTTTTTTATAAAAATAAAATTTTGCAAAAATTTTTTAAAGAAATAAAATAGAAATAAAATTTTCTATAGAAAAAAAATTTACAAAATTTTTTATAGAAATAAAATGTTGACAAAATTTCATATAGAAATAAAATTTTGACAAAATTTTCAATAGCAATAAAATTTTGACAAAATTTTCTAAAGAAATAAAATTTTTACAAAATTTTCTATAAAAATAAAATGGTGACAAACTTTTCTACAGAAATACAATGTTGACAAATTTTTCTATAGAAATAAAATTTTGACAAAATATGATTTTTTGTTTGGTAGTTTTTTGACAAAATTTTCTTAAAATTTCCGTAGATTATTTTTTTGCTCGAGTGGCAACCGTGAATGTGGGTCGGATGGTATTGCAAATGGACCATCCATCTTTGGGTATAGCCCCCAATTAAACCAGGGGATCCGGGTTGACGTCCAGAGTCTCGATTGAAATTCGGTACATGATGCCAGTATATGATTTCTAACAAACATGTAAACATAATTATATAGCCCTATATAAACCGATCCTCAGATTTGGCTTGCGGAGCCGCAAAGAGATGCAAATTTCATTCGATCTTGCTGAAACTTGGTACATGGTGTTGGTATATGGTCTCTAACAACCATGCAAAAATTGGTCCACATCGGTCCATAATTATATATAGCCCCCATATAAACCGATCCCCCGATTTGGCTTGCGGCGCCTCGAAGAGAAGCAAATTTCATCCGATCGGGCTGAAACTTGGTACATGACGTTGGTATATGGTCTCTAACAACCATGCAAAAATTGGTCCACATCGGTCCATAATTATATATAGCCCCCATATAAACCGTTCTCCAGATTTGACCTCCGGAGCCTCGTGAAGGAGCAAAATTCATCCGATCCGGTTCAAATTTGGAACGTAATGTTAATATATGGCCGCTAACAACCATACCAAAATTGGTCCATCGGTCTATAGTTATATATAGCCGATCTCCAATCGCACAAAAATTTGTCCATATCGGTTCATAATCATGGTTGCCACGCGAGCCAAAAATAATCTACGAAAATTTTATTTCTATAGAACATATTTTCAAAATTTTATTTCTATAGAAAATTTTGTCAAAATTTTATTTCTATAGAAAATGTTGTTAAAATTTTATTTCTATAGAAAATTTTTGTTAAAATTTTATTTCTATAGAAAATTTTGTCAAAATTTTATTTCTATAGAAAATTTTTAAAAATTTATTTCTGTAGAAAATGTTGTTCTAATTTTATTTCTATAGAAAATTTTGTTAACATTTTATTTCTGTAGAAGATTTTGTCAAAATTTTATTTCTAAAGAAAATTTTGTCAAAATTTTATTTCTATATTTTTTTTTTTAATTTTATTTCTATAGAAAATTTTGTTAAAATTTTATTTCTATAGAAAATTTTGTCAAAATTTTATGTCTACAGAAAATTTTGTCAAACTGAATTATATACATATTTGATCGATCTTTTTATACCCTCCACCATAGGATGGGGGTATATTAACTTTGTCATTACGTTTGTAACACATCGAAATATTGCTCTAAGACCCCATAAAGTATATATATTCTAGGTCGTGGTGAAATTCTGAGTCGATCTGAGCATGTCCGTCCGTCCGTCCGTCTGTTGAAATCACGCTAACTTCCGAACGAAACAAGCTATCGACTTGAAACTTGGCTCAAGTAGTTGTTATTGATGTAGGTCGGATGGTATTGCAAATGGGCCATATCGGTCTACTTTTACGTATAGCCCCCACATAAACGGACCCCCGAATTTGGCTTTCAGACCCTCTAAGAGAAGCAAATTTCAGCCGATCCGGCTGAAATTTGGTACAGGGTGTTAGTATATGGTCTCTAACAACCATACAAAAATTGGTCCTCATCGGTCCATAATTATATATAGGCCCCATATAAACCGATCCCCAGATTTGACTTGCGGAGCCTCTAAGAGAAGCAAATTTCATCCGACCCGGCTGAAATTTGGTACATGGTGTTGGTATGTGGTCTCTAACAACCATACAAAAATTGGTTCTCATCGGTCCATAATTATATATAGCCCCCATAGAAACCGATCCTCAGATTTGGCTTGCGGAACCTCTAAGAGAAGCAAATTTCATCCGATCCGGCTGAAATTTGGTACATGGTGTTAGTATATGGTCTCTAACAACCATGCAAAAATTGGTTCACATCGCTCCATAATTATATATAGCCCCCATATAAACCGATCCCCAGATTTGAACTCCGGAGCCTCGTGGAAGAGCAAAATTCAACCGATTTGGTTGAAATTTGGTATGTGGTGTTAATATATGGCCTCAAACACCCATGCAAAAATTGGTCGAAATCGGTCCATAATTATATATAGCCCCCATATAAACCGATCCACAGATTTGACCTCCGGAGCCCCTTGGAAGAGCAAAATTCATCCGATTCGGTTGAAATTTGGTACTTGAATTTTGTACATTATATTTAACAACCATGCCAAAAGTGGTCCATATCAGTGCATAATCATATATAGCCCCCACACTTGGAGGAGCAAATTTCATCCGAGTCAGTTGATGTTGGTACATTGTGCTAGTATATGGCCGTTAACAACCATGCCTAACTAGGTCCATATCGGTCTATAGTTATATATAGCCCTCAGATAAATAGATCCCCAATCAAACAAAAATTGGTCTATATCAAGTTCATAACTGTATATAGCCCACATATAACCGACGCCATATTTCAATTCTGGCTCTCTACGTACCGTGCAAATGTCCATATCGATTCGTAATTATTTGTAGACTTTCCTATACATACCTTTTGTCTAATATATACCACGTATGCACTAACTCACAATTTAGAAAACGATGTTAAGAAGTTTTAAGATACCACAACTCAATTAATTCGATTGTGGATGACAGTCTTTGGTAGAAGTTTCTACGCAATTCATGGTGGAGGCTACATAAGATTCGGCCTGGCCGAACTTACGGACGTATATACTTGTTTGGTTTAATATATATGGACTTACATACAATTTAGAAGATGGTATTAGGAGGTGTTAAGATACCTTGCCATCGGCAAGCGTTACCGCAACTTAAGTAATTCGATTGTGGATGGCAGTGTTTAGAAGAAGTTTCTACGCAATCCATGGTGGAGGGTACATAAGCTTCGGCCTGGCAGAACTTACGGTCGTATATACTTGTTTTTTATAATTCGGTTATATGTACTTCGAGGGTTGATCAACGCAACTGAATGATGAAGGTGACAGAAGAATTTATTCACTGAAAAAAAATATTGACCTAATATTGAAGATTATGCAACTTAAATTTTAGGACTCGAAATTTACGCAATGCAAAACAAAATTCTTTAAAATAATGACATTTTAATTAAAAGAAAGTTTATAATCCTTGCTTCAAAAAAATTTTTTATTAAATTAAAGATACAAATCTTGAAATTTTGCGACTCTCTGCTGAAGTTGTAGATCTTTGAAGTAAGGCAAATGTTCCTTAAAATAAAGAAAAACATTTTTAATTTAAAGAAATCGTCTTTAACTCAACTGACATATTGAATTTTTAAATTTAAGATAAAAATGCTTCAAATATAGGCTAAGACTTATTTTAAATATTTGCATCTTTGGTTTAAAGTTTTTTAGCAGTTTTTACTTTGAAGTACTTGGCATAAAATTTGGATTTTGAAACTCGAATTTGTTTGTACATGAATACCTTTATTAATATATCGCTAACAGAGAATAAAAATTCGATGAATGATATATGTATCCAATTTTAATTTTATCGATCCTAGATTTAGAGCCAGGGAGGTCCCTAAAAAATGTCTTTATTTTAAAGAAGCCGCATCTTTGGCTCGGAGTCAATACCAAAATCCTTAAAGGAAGATTAAAATCTTTGGATCCGAGTAAACTTTTTTTTGAGTGTTGGTTGACAAAATCAACTCTTTATGTCATGTAAGCCCTCCTTGCCATCGTTCGATTGGCAGGACCGAATTATTTGGAAGACACAACCGCCAAGTGATAGTAGCTGCAACTACCAAAAGGAGGTTGGCAATAAATTCGATCGTCCCAAGCAATCTGTATTCTCTGTGTTAATTAAAAAAAAAAAATGGAATAAAATCAAATTATCTAGTTTCTGAGATACGATAAAATATATTTGCAACAGTTTGACATTTTTTATCAATTTTGTTTGTAAATTAGATTAGTCGAAGTCGTTATGCATTTGTTGAAAACTCGGCTATTGTATCCTTAGTTCCACTGTTTCAGTTACTTATCTCTGGGTCTTTACTTACGAATATTGTTGAATTGAATAAAAATATTATATGTTGTACGGTCATATAAGCTTGTAGTTTATTGTCATGAATATCTTCATGTGATAGGTGGAAGTTTTTTGTTTCGGACTTCTGTTAGTTCATGCAATCACGAATTTATATTTATTGTAATTTAGTGACAAGTGGCGCTCCAGATGGTTACCTTTGTCCGTGATAGGAGAAACACAAAAGAAATTTTCGATTTAGTTAAGAATGATGATGATGATTATGTGTGTGGGAATGAATCAATTTCTTATATATTTTCTTTACAAACTAAAAATAGCTTCCCACAATTATGGGATATATTAAATGGAATTGAGTTATAGGTCAATATATACGCGAAATATCGGCATAAACATATCAGATGACGGTAAACTTCAGACTTGAAAAAACTTGATCGATTTCGCAATGTGAGTTTGTACCTCTGACTGTCTGTCCTATTGATTTTAGGTGAAATCGGTTCAGGTTTGGATACAACTCTCATATGCATATATCATTCGCCTGATTTACACTTTTATGATCACAGAGCCAAAAGTTTTACTGCGATTTTCGTAAAATTTGGCAGAAATAGTAGAATTGACATTCTAGTTACACGGTTGAAAAAGACTGTTTTTCATATGTTTGGCTATAAACATTATATGTTTGGAACACAAATTTTTAAACACAATATTTTTGAGTGCAAGCATATAATGTTCATAAACTAGCATAACATGTTTGGGACATATATGTTAATATGTTAGAACATATTATGTTTGGGACATAAAATGTTTGTAAATATAATATGCTTGAATGCAAACATATATTAATTTAGAAATAGCCTATTAACATATATGTGTTTAGTAGCTTGGAGCGCTATTTAACAGGGAGCGATATTGAATTAAGTTGGTGGTTGTTGCTTGTTATTACAAAATTAACATTTTATTTTTCCTTGGGCAATTGATCAGCTACTTCTTTGATCCTTACAAACTGTGTGGTCCGCTGTTCGAATCCCCGTCCGGCAAAAGGTAAAATTAAAATAAAAAAAATCATACAATTGATTAATTTCTTCTACAATGTTTGTATTACAGAAAAAGGTGCTAAGAACTAAAAAATCTCGTGGAAGTGAGAAAGATGTCGGGGAATATACAATTGGGCAGAAACAAAATTTTGAGCATTCAGGTCGAAAACCTATGTTGTTAGCACCTATATTACCTGTTTATTTTCATAATTCATTATGATTGTAAATATATAAATAAATAAATAAAATTTTGAGCACAATATTGTTTTGGAGAATTTTTTTTTAGCATATAATATTTTTGGGTGCAAAATGCTTCCAAACATATTATATGGTCACATAATAACATATTGTTTTTTGGAAGACAACATTATTGAATTTGGATGCAAAAATACAAAATGTTTGGAACTTAGACTACCCAAACATATATTGTTTAGACCAATATGCTTTCAAACATATTATATATTGGAAGAGATCAAACATATAAATTTTTGGGCCATACCCAAAATTGTATATGCTTGAAGCAAAATATGTTTGGGAGTATATGTTACAGAAGCGATTTTTTGTGAGCGTGTATGTACACCAAAGTTGGTCAAAATTGGTTCAGATTTCGATATAGCTCCCACATACAGTGAAAACTCTCAAACTAACTTACAATTCAGAACAGTTGCCATCGGCAACCATTCCTCTTTCATTCATTCTTCTTTCAACACCTTGAGAATCATTTGAGATCCCGTATAATCGTACCTTGAGCACCATTTGCAGTCTACAATTCGTTCAAAATAAATCATTTCTCAAATACAATCTATTAATGTTGATATTCACACGCTTAAAAATATTGTATTGACTTTTTTGTTTGTCACAATAAAATCACGAAATTTGCATTCATGATATGAGCCAAATACAAAAACAGAAAAAAAATCAAAGTCTCTGCTCTCTTTCATATTCATAACCATTTGTTTAATGTTTCATTCTGGGCTTTTTGTTATTGTGCTGCTGCTGCTGCTTCAATGACAGAAACAACTTAATTCGTGTTTAAAACTCCAAAATAAGTTGTCATGATCCGGAGGGAGTAGGTATTGTTCTTTGAAACCTGAGACCTGATTCTCTTAAAATTCCCATAACTCATGTCAGCACGAATTTTCAACAAATGCTGGATGACAATCCCCAATCTTAGGAGGCTTGATGTGATATCTGCTTCTTAGTGTTCTGTCTTGTCTTGGCATTTGCAGCGTTATTCATTTTGGCTAAACAAATTTGTCATTGTTTGGAATTCGCAAGATTCATTGCAAAAATGAAGGAAAACTTGTTTGCCAATTTTGGTAGAACATAAATGTGTGAATATCGATTTTGCTAAAATCCAAAAAGAAAACAGCAACAATTTTGTAAATCCTGCTTGTAGCAGAACAGTAGCAACATTACTATTAATTAGTGAATTGTTTAGCAATGTGAATGGAATGCGTTCTATTGTTATGTTTAGTAGACCTTAAGTTGAGCTATATAAGACGAGAGATTTCTAAACATTACTACTGTGGTGGAATTGAAGAAACAATCTGGCTAATTTGGTGACAAAATGATGGTTATATTCGCATTGCAGCGATATTCAGTGGGAGATAACGATTTATTGTTTAAGCGTTTTTATTGTATAAAAAATACCATAAACATTTTTGTAATTAAAAAGTTGATTGAAGTTGAAAATTTTCTCAATTAATAAATTTAAAATTAAATTTTGTTTTGTTATTGTTGGTATATTCTTCAATAATTTTATTGTTTTTTCATTTCAGCTTAAAATCATGCATTGACTAAACTACAAGTGTAGCTTTACCAACAGAGGAAATGTATGTTTGTCAAATTTATTTGGGCAAAGCCCTATAGACTGCAAGATGGTTGGATGGACGCACGTTTCGGAATTACCAATTACATTTTTTAATTAAAAATTTAAATTTTTTTTTGTTTCAGCTGACTAAGCTACAAGTGTAGCTTAACCAACAGAGGAAAAGAATGTTTGTCAAAGTTTGTTGGGCAAAGCCCTATAGACAACCAATTATCAGAATAAATTCAGGCAGTTCACTAAACCCAAAGGGTAACATTTTTTGTAATATCCGGTCGAGAAGGGGAAATTCCCCTGACTGAACAGTGGAAAACCTGAACCGATTTACGCAAACAGTACAGAAGATGTGAGGGAGGTTATGAAATTAATAACAGGTTGGCTGATAAGTCCCCGGTCTGATACATAGATGGCGTCGCTAGTATTAAATGCATATTATTATACCCTGCGCCACACTGTGGAACAGGGTATTATAAGTTAGTGCATATGTTTGCAACACCCAGAAGGAGACGAGATAGACACATGGTGTCTTTGACAAAAATGCTTAGGGTGGGCTCCTGAGTCGATATAGCCATGTCCGTCTGTCCATCTGTCCGTCTGTCCGTGAACACATTTTTGTAACCAAGGGATTAGGTAGTAATTTAAGGCCAATCAACTTCGAGTTTGGCACAAGTATGTGTTTTGGGTCAAAATAGAACCCTATTGATTTTGGAAGAAATCGGTTCAGATTTAGATATAGCTCCCATATATATCTTTCGCCCGATATGGACTAATACGGTCCCAGAAGCCAGAGTTTTCCTCCAATTTGGTTGAAATTTTGCACAGGGAGTAGAATTAGCATTGTGGCTATGCGTGCTAAATTTGGTTGAAATCGGTTCAGATTTAGATATAGCTCCCATATATATCTTTCGCCCGATTTAGACTCATATGACCATAGAGGCCGATTTTTAACTCCGATTTAGTTGAAATTTTGCACAGGGAATAGAATTAGCATTGTTGCTATGCCAAATTTGGTTGAAATCGGTTCAGATTTAGATATAGCTCCCATAGATATGTTTTTCTGATTTCGAGCTATATCTAAATCTGAACCGATTTCAACCAAATTTGGCACGCATAGCAACAATGCTAATTCTACTCCCTGTGCAAAATTTCATCTAAATCGGAGTTAAAAATCGGCCTCTATGGTCATATGAGTCTAAAGACTTTCCTTACTTGTTTTTATATATGACTGAACCACTCTGTGAAACAAGGTATTATATATTATTGAAACATCCAGAAGGACACGAGATAAACCCATGGTGTCTTTGGCAATATTGCTCAGGGCCGGTCCCTACGTTTGGTATCAACAATTTTTCTCTAAAATGTAGTGAAGGGTATAATATAGTCGGCCCCGTCAAACTTAAGACCTTCCTTACTTTTTTAAAGAAAAGTTCACCGATTTTCTAAAATTTTGCGGGGATGGTTGATATTGTTCTCTAGACAGAAATCCATATGACATTAATATGGGGTAACTGATTTGTCGATATTTGGCGTGGAGGGACACCTCTTCCTTGCCCGATTTATTGAAAATGGAAAGTTTTCCGATATTATTGAAATTTGCAGGGCCGGTCCTTATATGGGAACTAGGTATTTAAATTTTTGATATTTGCATGTAATCCCCTCCTTTTTACCAGATATTTTAGTAACATCTTACATATAGGATGCTTTATTATTCGGTTTGTGTTCGGGAAAGACATCTTCCCCGTGTCCAACAGCTATAAAAATGTTATGTTCAATTTTTTTAAGATTTTTTAAATATTTACTCGCACCGATTTATTTGACGGTTATGTTTAAATTCACAGGTTATGTCGAGGATGGCACAATGCCTTGAACGGACCACACTCTTCCCGACTTCTTATTAAGACGTACCATTTGACATATTCATATTCACTGTATGTTGGTGCATACGTATCCCTTAAAACATGGGAAAGCATTTTGTCGGATTTGTTCCATCTGTGTGGAAACCATGAGGTGGAATAGTAGTAAATTTGCCCTGGTCCTACTCTTTAAAAAAGTTCAAATCCATTGGATTTTTTTTCAGAAGGCTTATCTTATTGTCATCATTCGAAATATTCTGTGAAGGATATGGTTGACTAATGGCGATTTCGATTGGGAAAAAAGGTGCAACATTCTCGAAATTGACTGCTAAATATGAAGGATACTGTCATAGATTTTGGATACTGCATCCCTCACATTATTATGAATTGACAATAACTTTGGTATGACACTATAATTTGGGCGAAAATGCAATGAGGGAAAATGGAGTGTAACACCAAGGCAACATATTTTTTGCGAAACGAAAACGCAGAATATTCCATAATATACTTCGAAGTAGATGCGAAACATTTGTAATAAATAGTCGGCTTTCAGTTTTAAAATATCGGAAAGGCACAGCGGATTGGGCAATGTTGGGCTAGTACTTTAAATTTTGTTTCTATTGAAAATTTTGTCAAAATTTTATTTCTATAGAAAATTTTATTTCTATAGAAAATTTTGTCAAAATTTTATTTCTATAGAAAATTTTATTTCTATAGAAAATTTTCAACATTTTATTTCTATAAAAATGTTCACAAAATTTTATTTCTATAAAAAATTTGGCGAAATCTTATTTCTATAGAAAAATTTGTCAAAATTTTATTTCTATAGAAAATTTTGTAAAAATTTTATTTCTATAGAAAATTTTGTCAAAATTTTATTTCTATAGAATATTTATAAATTCTTTTTCTATAGAAAATTGTGTCAAAATTTTAATCCTATAGAAAATTTTGGCAAAATTTGATTTCTATAGAAAAATTTGTCAAAATTTTATTTCTATAGAAAATTTTGTCAACATTTTATTTCTACGTGGGCAATTCGTAAACTTCTTAGCCTAGCACAAAAAGCGCGGTATAAACAGAAAAAAGTTAAGTGTTGTGGAAACTTCCATCTCTCTTATGAACACATGTTAAATTTTGTTTCGATCTGGCAACTCCTTCATATAGAAACAGGTGTCCAAAAAAGACAGATCGGCATTTTTTTTGCAATGGAAAAATTAGAAATGCGTGCTGTTATTAAATATTTACATAAAGAAGGTTTATCGCGACAAGAAATTCATAATGATATGGTTAGGTGAAAGTGCTCCTTCATATTCAATTTAAACGTGGTCGTACAAGCATTAAAGGTGAACCACGTAGTGGACGTCCAAAAACCCCCACAACAAATCAAGCTTGTTTGGATCGTTTTAAGCGAAATAAAATGGATTTTAAGCGTCGTTTCATAACTGTTAATGAGACATGGATCCACGACTATACTCCAGAGACAAAAGAAAAATCCAAGCAATGGACTGAAGCTGGAGGAAGTGCCCCAAAGAAGGCAAAAACAATTCAATGTGCTGGTAAGGTTATGGCAACGGTTTTTTGGGACTGCAAATGTATTTTATTGATTGACTATCTGCAAAAGGGTAAAACAATAAATTCAGAGTACTATTGCAACCTTTTGGATCAATTAAATGTACAAATTCGAGAAAAACGTCCTGGCTTACAACACAAAAAAATAATTCTTCATCAAGACAACGCACCAGCGCACAAGAGTGTTTTAACAATGGCTTAAATCAACGAATTAAAGTACGAGTTGCTTGACCACCCACCTTATTCTCCTGATTTAGCTCCCAGTGACATTCACTTGTTCCCAAATCTAAAAGAATTCCTTGCTGTCAAGCGTTTTACCTCAAATGAAGATGCAATTACAATTGTAAGCCACTATTTTGAAGACCTTGAGGAAAACTATTTTAATCAAGGGATAGAATTGCTAGAAAAGCGTTGGACTACTTGTATTGAAGTTTCAGGAGATTGTATTGAAAAATAAAAATATTTTTGAAAAACTAACTATTCTCTTTCATTGATAGGCTAAGAAGCTTCCGAACCGCCCTCGTATAGAAAAATTTCTCAAAATTTTATTTCTATTGAAAATTTTGCCAAAATTTTATTTCTATAGAAAATTTTATTGCTATAAAAAATTTTGTCAAACTTTTATTTCTATAGAAAATTTTGTCAAAATTTTATTTCTATAGAAAATTTTGTCAAAATTTTATTTCTGTAGAAAATTTATAAAAATTTTATTTCTATAGAAATTTTGCAAAAAATTTATTTCTAATATATACAAATTTTATTTCTATAGAAAGTTTATAAAAAATAAATACCAAACAGTAAAAAATCTACCATTTTATGTAGAATTCTACCAACTGTGGCAGCCGTTATTATAACCCCATCGCCATAATGGCGGGTATACAAAAAAAAAGAAAAATTAACTTTTTCAAATTTGAAAAAATTCGTATAGTCGAAGGTGGACTTTTTCAATTTTGTATAAAAAGGAAAAGTCGAGTTTTTTTAAGAAATTTTCTCATTCTCATTACAGTCCATACAAAATTTTGCTGTGGCCCAAAGCGTGTGTCGAATATGACTTACGGGATCTTTCACAGCTATCTAAAGGGTGGTTAGATTGTAAGGGCCGATGTTGCATGTGAACCACACCTAAACGCCAAGTTTTTTTCCGAATTTTATTTGACATTTCTCTATATCAGACTTACTCAATTTGAACCATGGAGAGATACACAATCCAACAATGTGTTAAATGGTTCCAAGAAATGGCAACAGTGGATTATCAATTTTCGAAGAAAATCATCTTCAGTGATGAGGCACATTTTCACCTCAGTGGATTCGTCAATAAACAGAATTGCAGCATTTGGGCGAATGAGAATCCAAGAGTGATTGTCGAAAAACTAATGCACCCACAAAGAGTGACTGTTTGGTGCGGTTTATGGGCTGGCGACATCATCGGGCCGTATTTTTTTCCAAAATGAGGCCGGTCAGGCAGTTACTGTAAATGGTGTTCGCTATCGTGAGATGATAACGAACTTTTTATGGCCCGAATTGGAAGATATGGATGTGTACGATATGTGGTTTCAGCAGGACGGTGCCACTTGCTACACAGCTAACGAAACAATGGCTCTTTTGCGCAACAAGTTCAGTGGCCGTGTTATCTCACGTAATGGCGATGTCAATTGGCCGCCAAGATCATGTGATTTGACACCGTTGGACTTTTTTCTTTGGGGTTATTTGAAAGAAAAGGTGTACGTCGATAAGCCAGCAACAATTCAAGAGCTAAAGGATGAGATAATTCGGCACATTAACGGCATAGAACCTCCATTATGCCTCAGCGTCATCGAAAATTTGGACCATCGGATGAATGTGTGCCACCGAGGTCGCGGCGCCCGTTTAGCCGATATTATGTTCCATACATAATTGAGTAATACCAGTATATCATAATAAAATAAAATTACAATAATTTCCTAAATAGTTTGTGTTTTATTCAAAATCAACATCGGCCCTTGAAATTTTAACCACCCTTTACATCTACACCTATCGCACATATTTCAAGAGCATAATGTGACTTATTCACTCGAAACATTAAGCATTTTTGTGACAAAAATATTGTTTTCTCGCTACACGTATACATGTTTACGGAACTCAGATACATAATTTTCGAGAAAAGAACATGGATCCCCGTAACAAAATAACATAAATCGTTTCAAACAAGTTTGAGGTAATCACATTGCTTGTCTGCGTGAACTCTTCTCTTCCACATATTTTCAAATATTTTCCTGGTGTAGGGTACAGTAGCAAAAGAATTCCTTACAATTGCTTCCTTAGAGAAAATCCATTAACAGCTTTTAATTCATGACAAGCGGCTATTTTCAGTATGGTCAGAAATAGAACGATGACAACTTGAATCCTACAATCGATACATGATTGCCAATGATTTTGACTTGGTCCATAACGAGGTAAACACGCAGTTACCCACAGCAGTTATTGTGCCTCACACCATACACATTGGAGAAACACGCAACCTGCAACAAATGATGATGGTCCTTCACATGGTGAACAATAACACCGTCGGCATCAGCGTCATACTGTCTACCAAAGATTTCGATTTTGTTCTTGCCAAGTGTGCAAGGATATCCTAAGGAAGGTGTTCTTTGCTCTCCTTATTTTGCATGCAAACATCGTTCCGCCTTGTATTGAAGCGGATTGTACACCAAAATCAAAGCCTCTTTAAGGCTCGTTTACACTTCACCTAATTGCCAGTTAATGTTTGAACCCCCTGAGGGGTGTATGTTATTTGTTTTACTCTCGACGATCTCTTTCTTTGTTTCTTTTTTTGACACTGACCACCATCACCATGGGGAGTTGTAGTAATCCGAGTAATATGTGTTTTTCATGGGGCCACATTAGCTGGTCGTCTGAGTATCATCGGTTTTCTTATTTTGCTTTTTTTTTGTTTGAGGCGCATATGCAAAGTAGCAATCATAAAATTGCGCATCGCGGTAGTAGCGGTGCTAAGTGTGCCTCACTCATGTAATGGAGGTAGTGCTGTGTTGGTGTTGTTTTTTGTGGATGCTGAGCTGAGTTTTTCTGCTGCCAATGCAATGCTCCACTTTATGTTCTACACACTCACCTCCGTTTTAGTTGGCCATTTATAGTCTGTGTTTTGCTTGGTACAATTGTGTGTGTGTGTGTGTGTTTGCTTGAGGTTGTTTTATATGCAAATTACTCCGGATTGTTTTCCTTGTTAAAACTTTGCTCCTCCGTTTGATTTTGTTATTTCACCTAACTGGAGATGGGGTAGATGTGTAGAGTTGTCGGTTGAGATTTTCTCAAATTTCAAGTTATTACCAGAATACTCAGACGTAAATTCGTGTTTTTTCAAATTCGGCTGACTTCTTTTTATACCCACCACCATAGAATGGGGTATAATAAGTTTGTCATTCCGTTTGTAACACATCGAAATATCGATTCTTGATAAGGGAGTAATTCTAAGACGATATAACCATGTCTGTCTGCCTGTCTTTTGTCAATATTGAAGCAATGAAGTACGAATTTAGTAAAACTCTTTACTTCATTTGTGTATAATTTTTCCCATTTTTGAGTTCATTTTAACGTACGCAAAAAATTATTAGAGAACAAGTATATACGGCCAGGTCGAATCTTATGTACCCTCCACCATGGATTGCGTAGAAACTTCTACGAAAGAATGTCATCCACAATCGAATTACTTGGGTTGTGGTTTCTTAAAACTTCTTAACATCGTTTTTTAAATTGTTAGTGAGTCCATACGTGGTATATATATTAGACAAAAAAGTTATGTATAGGTAAGTCTACAAATAATTACGAATCGATATGGACTTTTTGCCCGATACGTAGAGAGCCAGAATTGAAATATGGGGGCCGCTTATGTGGGGACTATATACAATTATGAACTTAATATGGACCAATTTTTGTGATATTGGGGATCGATTTATCTGAGGGCTATATATAACTATAGGCCGATATGGACCTAGTTAGGCATGGTTGTTAACGGCCATATACTACCACCACGTACCAAATTTCAACCAGATCGGATGAATTTTGCTTTTCCATAAGGCACCGGAGATCAAATCGGGTGATCGGTTTATATGAGAGTTATATATAATTATGGACTGATATGAACCAATTCCTGCATGGTTGTTGGATACAATATACTAACATCATGTACCAAATTTCAACCGAATCGGATGAATTTTGCTCTTCCAAGAGGCTCCGGAGGTCAAATCTGGTGATCGGCTTATATGGCGGCTATATATAATTATGGACCGATATTGACCAATTTTTGCATGGTCATTAGAGACCATATACTTACACCATGTACCAAATTTCAGCCGCACCGGATCAAATTTGCTTCTCTTAGAGGCTCCGCAAGCCAAATCGGGGGATCGGTTTATATGGGGGCTATATATAGTTATGGACCGATATGGATCAATTTTTTTATGGTTGTTAGAGACCGTATACCAACACCATGTACTAAATTTCAGCCGGATCGGATGAAATTTGCTTCTCTTAGAGGATTCGCAAGTCAAATTTGGGGGTCCGTTTATATGGGGGCTATACGTAAAAGTGGACCGATATGGCCCATTTGCAATACCATCCGACAATAACAACTCCTTGTGCCAAGTTTCAAGTCGATAGCTTGTTTCGTTCGGAAGTTAGCGTGATTTCAACAGACGGACATACGGACGGACATGCTCAGATCGACTCAGAATTTCACCACGACCCAGAATATATATATATACTTTATGGGGTCTTAGAGCAATATTTCGATGTGTTACAAACGGAATGACAAAGTTAATATACCCTCCATCCTATGGTGGAGGGTGTAAAAAGAAACTTTCTCCAAACATAATAATTCCATGAACTAAAATAAAGTTCAATTGGCTTTAGTGAAATAGAGAGTTCACTTTTTTTGAGTGTATAAACCGACCTCCCGATTTGGGGTTATAGAAACGGTAGTCTTTTATCCAATGTGCCTGAAATTTGAAATCTAAAGGTATTTTAGGACCATAAAGAGGTCCATGTTTTGGTATAGCTCCCATATAGACCGATTTCCTGATTTTACTTCTGGGGCTTATAGAATCCGTAGTTTTAATCCAATTTGCCTGAAATAGGAAATCTAGAGGTATTTTAGGACCACAAAGAGGCGCGCAACAAATGGTGAGTATCGGTCAATTTTTTGTATAGGCCCCTATATACCGATCTCCCGATTCTACTTCTTGGGCTTCTAGAAACCGTAGTTTTTATGCAATTTGCTGAAATTGGAAATCTAGAAGTATTGTAGGACCACAAATACATGTGCCGTAAATGGCTTGTAGTGGACGTTGTTTTGGTATATCCCCCATATAGACCGATCTCCCGATTTTACTTCTTGGGCTTCTAGAAACCGTAGTTTTTATCCAATTTGCCTGAAATTGGAAATCTAGAAGTATTGTAGGACCACAAATACGTGTGCCGTAAATTGCGTGTAGTGGACCTTGTTTTGGTATATCCCCCATATAGACCGATCTCCCGATTTAATTTGTTGGGCTTCGAGAAACCGTAGTTTTTATCCAATTTGCCTGAAATTGGAAATCTACATATATGTTTATAGACTTTTTCCAAATTAATATATGTTTGCATCTAAGCATATTATATTTACAAACATTTTATGTCCCAAACATAATATGTTCTAACATATTAACATATATGTCCCAAACATGTTATACTAGTTTATAAACATTATATGCTTGCACTAAAAAATATTGTGTTAAAAAATTTGAGTTCCAAACATATAATTTTTACACCCAAACATATGAATAACAGTCTTTTTCGTCCGTGTTGGTGCTTTTTTGAAAAGGCCCCAAAGAGGCAATTTGGTGTATTTTGCAAATGAGAAAGCATTGACATCACTGGTTACGGTGTCCGTCCGATGCACTCAAAAAAAGTGAACCCTCTATTTCAAGCCAATTTAACCTTATTTTTCATGGAATTATTATTTTACAATAGTTAAATGACCTAAAAATCGGTAAAAAATATGCACTTCTCACAAAATATGTTAGTTTATTTCTTTAAATTTGTGAATTTTACTACAAGTGCCCCCTTCTTGAATTACAGACATTCTTGCAGTTTTGAGCTCCAATTTGTTCCTTCAAACTACAAAATTTTCTTTAACAAGTGAAAAAAATTAATTATGTCTAATAAATTTTCTTGAATTTGTCGAAAAATATTTACATAATTTTGTCATATCGGCGTGGTGAAATACTGTTTAGTTAAAATTTTCTAAAAATAATCTAAATGTCCTAAAATAAACCAAGATTTTTCTTCCCACAAGGTTCACTGTTTTTTTTTCAGTGTGAAATTTGACACAAGTTGTTATTTTTATATTTATATATATCCCCCATATAAATCTGTCCCCAGATTTTACTTCTTGAGCTTCCCGAAGGAGCAAATTTCATCCAATCCGGTTGAAATTTGGTGAATCTGTCAGTATATTCGTTCTAACAACCATGCGAAAATTTGAACAACACTTACCATAGTATTTTTTGTGAATCGAAGGTGTTTGATGCTATTTTTGGACGTTGATCAAGGAACATTTTTGTAGCGAAAATTCTCGGAAATTTTTCGAGAAAATAACAGGTTTGCGACAAACATGTTTCATGTTCACCGTCCAAAAATAAAATTTTGCTTTTGAAACATGGTTGGGGTGATCATATTCCTTATCTGGGTTTGTATACAAAATTATTTTCAATTTTCTTTTGTGTTCAACTGTCATCCCTATTGCAGCAGACATTCAGTTTCAGTATTTAATTCTATTCTTCAATAAATGTTTGTGGGTTGAGGCTATTACCTGCAGTATTTGGTTGCTGTTACACCGCGTAACTGAGCGAGTGTCGGAAGGTGGATTTGTTAAGGTTTTTGACATGGCTTTTAGTTAGTCCAAACATGAGTCGGCACATCTGTTTTATAATAGAAAAACTTTTTTTGTCAGTTAAATTACGTGGGTTGTAAGAAAATGCGGTATTTTATGCATTTACTAAAGAGGGAAGGGATAAATGCAATAGATAGAAATTCATAGTGACGAAAATGGCTGAATTTGTAGTAACTTTATGTGGGAAACCACATAGAGCAGCTTTAAAATTCTCTGAGATGAAATGTACCATCGCTGAAAAATATTTTTGGAATGCTGCCGAAACGGAATTGAATATATTCACCGATAGCTGAATTGATATGAGGGCAATACCTGAAAATACAGCTCGAGTCGTACCAAAAGGAAAAAATAGTCAATAATCTGGCGGTCTGAACCAGGGCGCTAAAAGCAGACACCTTGGGGAATTCAAGGTTTATAAAATCCTCGCGTTCTGTGTGTGTGTGTGGAATAAAGTAAGCCACCAAGAGATCACAAGGAAACTTCATCAGATATTTCACGCTCTTATAATTCTCAATATACCCTAAGTTACTGGGAACGTGGGAGTAGGTGATTAAATTAATATAGTGTTCGTGGTTTTTCGATAGTTAATTCGGTAAGGAGAACTTCCCTCGGAATAGAGAAAAATCCAAAATTCTTCGATTTATTTGGAATTTATAGGGAATTTTAGCTGCCTGTTAAATTTCATTGCAAAAAATACAATTTTTTACTATCTCGGTTCGGATTACCACTGAAGCCACAGACCCATATTTTTTATCCTTTCAATCAGGTGCTAAAAAACACCACCTTGTTGGAATGGTGAGCATACCTGCCCAGTGTTGCCAGTATTGGTAATTTTCACCCAAATTTGGGATACTTTTTCGTGAATGGGGACGAAAATTTTTAGTTGGGTATTTGGTGTAGAATTTCCATAAATTTGGGGTTGTTTGTGGGGATTTTTTCGAAATCGGTTCAGTATAATAAATCAGGTTTACAATAACGATCCACATGGGATTCTGGGATATAAAAGGGCGCAAATGAAGAATTTGGACTAGAAACGAACGTAGAATTTTGACTCACGCGTGAGTCACGCTCATGGCAATGGCGTGAGTGTGCGTGATTAACAAACCAAAATGTTGTGCGTGAGCGTGAGTCACGAAAATATTATCTTCGTGAGTGTGCGTGAGTAAAGATTTGCGCTCACGAAAATAATCCCGCTCACCGACATAAAACGCTTAAGAGTTAAATTCATATACAATTTTAGTGATATCCGGGGATGTTAAGAGTGTTATAGTGCTCTCGATTTTAATAATGCTCATGTTTGTTCAAATTGTTCGTGAGTCACTATATTTTTCGTGAGTCACGGTATTTTTCGTGAGTCACGACATTTTCGTGTGTGAGTACAAATTTTCTTTTCCTGAGTGTGCGTGAGCGTGACTCCTACAAAACAATATCGTGCGTGAGTGTGCGTGAGTAAGATTTTCCGTCGTGAGTGTGCGTGAGCGTGAGTAAAATATTACTCACGTGCACACCTCTACTTTTAAGACACAATTCTCTTTTAAATTTGGGTTTTGTGTACTTGCTTCTAGGAAGCAAATTTAAATTTTTCGTTTTTTCAGCTTTTTTCCTTCATATGCTAGCAAAGTCCTTTAAAACGAGTTAACGACAACTTTATTTTCCAAATTCAGACTCGACTTCCAGTAGATATTATGCTATGTTTCAAGTAAAAAACGTCTATATTTGCACGATGTTTTGCTTTGTAGTTAAGATGCAAAAAGACAACAAATTTAATATCAATTTCATTAATTTTAAAGAATTTTTCTGATAATTATTAGTGATTAAATTATTAGTGATTTTCTACAGCAGAGCCTATACCATTACTTTTATTTTTCATAAAAACTTGTCTAAAATTTATTGGGGAATTTATTATTTTGTGGGGAATTTAAATTTAACTTGGGTAGTTTTGGGGACGAAGGCGCACCAATTTGTAGAAAGTCAGAAAAATACTGCCAACACTGATCCTGCCTTGTATTCAAAAGAATGAGGGTTCAATTCCAGTTTCAGGTCAAACACCAAATATTTTCAGCGATGGTTTATCCCATCTCTTTAATAGAGATGGAGATTTTCTCCAAGTGGTTCCAAAATGACACGCCGTTAGGATTGTTTAAGGGTCTTTTATCATTCAGGTACACCCAGAAAAAAGTGACCCCTTCTTTAAGTTACAATGAACTCATTGTGAAGAAAGTTGAACTTCGTATAGCGTCAAAGACATTTTTATTTGATTGAACGATATGATTTTCGTAGAAATTACGTAGAACGCATTTCATATATTAATTAACATTTTTCTATATTTATGTACCACTATACTACACTGTTAGAAAAATATGTTTTTCATATGTTCCGATATAAACAAAATGTGTTTCGGGCACGATTGTAAACCACAATATATTTAAGTGCGAACATGTAATGTTCCTAAACTAACACTAAATGTTTGGGACATCTATGTTAATATGTTAGATTATATTATGTTTGGGGCATGAATGTTTCATAAAAATAATATGTGTGAATGTAAACATATATAAATTAACAAATTTCGAGTAAACATATATATGTTGTGATATTTTATTCAGAGAGCGACAAAAAGAGAAATAAATAGAGATGGAAACCGGGAGGGTTGACGAAAGATATCAACATAACAAAGCGAGAGAATGAAAAGAGAACAATTTCTGTGAAACCGCTTGTATGTTGTTTCGGAAAACTGTTTTATGATAAGGCTAAAAATTTGATATGCTTAACTCTAAATATTATTTAATTTGAATAAAGAGAATAGACATTCGGAACCAAGAGAATAGACATTTGAAAAACAAACTGCATATGTTTTCGCCTTGAGAGCAGCATTTTATGCATGTGTAAACATGTGTTTTGTTTATCATTTTGGCATTATGGGCACAATTTTTCGTTAAAATAAATCAGGGGTCTTCATAAAAATAACGAAAGGGCACTATACTCTTTTTAGAGTTGGGACAGTAAAATGAAATAAGGAGGAAATAGTGAAAAATTATACAGTAAAATGTAAAAAACAAACTTTAGTTCCTCTTTATTAAAAGGTAGTCCACGAGGAGTTGACGGACACCATCAAATATAAAAGCGGGAATTAAGTTCGAGTTTTACAGCTAAAACAATTTAAAAAGTTTATTTTCTTTAAAATGAATTATTAAAGAAAAATAAAAGGAATTTTAGAGCGATGGTGTTAAATGCTAGTAAACAACTGTTCACGCCTAAATAAATTTATGTTTATATTACAAAATTATTTATGTATGTTACCACTCGACTCCACGTTCTTCTTTTGTTAGAGTTTTTGAATTCCTTCCAAATTTTAAAGTTTTGTACCAAAAACAGTTTTTTGTTACAAAATTGTTATTTTTGCAATGAAAAATAATATTTTATCCAAAAATCAGTCAATTTCGTATATATCAAGCACTGTTACTCACTATAAATCTTTAATAATAAACATTTCGAAGTTTCGTTTAAAAAAATTTAGTATAGTATAAATATAAATGTGTAAATTAAAAAAAAAATAAAAAAAAAAACAAAAAAAAATGTTCGGTCGGAGCAGGGATTGAACCCACGACCCTTTGTATGCAAGGCAGACATGCTAACCACTACTCCACGTGGCAAACAAATGTATGTTTCTGTTAAATAATGTTATGTTTGCATGGGCTCGTGGGCGCTGCAAACTATGCTATATAAATGTAACTTAAAACGATAATTATCTACTGGTGACTATAACAGCTACGTAGCCCAGTGGATAGTGTGTTGGCTTACAAACTGTATGGTCCTCGGTTCGATTCTCCGTGCAGGCGAAAGGTAAAATTTAAAAAATTTATAAAAGTGAATAATTTCTTCAACATTATTTGTATTACAGAAAAAGGTGCCAATAACTACAAAATTTCGTGGAAGTGAAAATTACGAGTATGTTAGGGAATGAGCACAATCGTGTTTGGAAAAATTCTTCGAAGCATATAATATTTTTGGCTCAAAATGCTTCCAAAAATATAATATGTTCACATAAAACAAACATATTAATGTTTCGGCAGTATGCAATAATATATGTGCTTCCTGCAAAATATGTTTGGAACATATGTTAAAGAAGCGATTTTTTTTGAGGGTGTACAGAATGAAAAAATTTAACTGAATTGAATTCATATATGAAATGATTTTATTGAGCTTTTTTCATTCATTTGGACAAATCTTACATATTTGTGGTAAACTTTTTACTTCAAATTTAGAATGTATGTATTATATATATTTATATTATGTATTTATATAAGCAATTTTTTCTTCAATAAAAGACATGTTTTATTAATATATTAAATATATTTATTTAGAATCAACAGCATCGACTGGCCTTGAAATATTAAAACACATTTTTTTCTTCTTCTAGTACCTTTCACTTTGAATAAGTTGCTGCCTAGCAATTTTGTCCACCTTTTACAATTTCAATACCTACAAATATAAACAAAAAAATCCTAAACCAATTTTTTCACAAAAGGTTAGCGTCACTGAATATTACCTCATATATTGAAGATTCCAAAATGAAGTCGAATGAAGGGGTTGTTATTCTGCTGGTGTTTTCTTTTTTTATAAACCAATTTTCAAAAAACGAACATTTTCTCACTAATTTAAAATAACAAATATTTTATATATTTTATTTGCTTTTTATTATATTATTTTACAATATTATTTTTTAACAATCTCTCCGTATACCATAACAACGCGATTCCAACTAAAAAAAAAAAACAACCCACGCGCAAACACGTCGATTACATCGATTACAGGTAGATAAAAGAAATGTAGGAAATTTTCCTATATTCTAACAAGTGTGTTTCCTTAAGTTTTGAAAGGATTGAATACTTCTTAGTACGAATGAACTAAAATATTTTTCTATGCCAAGTGTTATTCGTATGTATGATAAGCTTTCTATAATAAAGGAAGTCAGAATTATCATTTTATAAGAAATCTTTCTAAATTTGAGGAAACTTGGTTTTAGTTCGGTTTTTGTTTATTTTTACGAACGCTTTGTTATCAGTGAATAATATTTTCTTTTTCAGTAGTAAATTCTTATACCCAGCGAAGAAAACAGTATTAGTAAAATGCCATGCCTTATTCTAATTAATGAACTATTCCTAACTGCTTTCAGTTTAGGATTTTTTTACTGGAACAAGTAAATTTTATTATTTCACACAAAAATTTAACTGAATGGAAATAAAATGGCTAAATTAAATTGTTGAACATTTTTTCCTTTAGTTTCGAAGACACTTTTTTCTGGGTGTAAACATAGCTTCATGTAGAGTGAAATTCATTGCCTTCTGTATCATTACCTTACTATCCTCGTAAACCAAAAGCGGCATAATTCAAAAATTCTTCCAAAGACAGTTGTAGGAAAAGAAACCTAGACAAAACTTCTAAAAGAAGTCAACTCCCCGTACAGAAGCATCACTGCATAAACAAGTAGACCTAAGTTCATAACTCAGTATAGCAAAAAAAAAAGTGGTCTACTCTATACTCTGCTGTATTCATTGCAATGCCGTTGGGCAAAATCCT
Organism: Haematobia irritans; assembly: GCF_050003625.1. Taxonomy (NCBI): domain Eukaryota; kingdom Metazoa; phylum Arthropoda; class Insecta; order Diptera; family Muscidae; genus Haematobia; species Haematobia irritans. Next base: position 152,605,621 of record NC_134400.1, on the reverse strand, counting down.
TGTAAGCACTCCGCATTCGTATCAATGTCCAAAATAAGGAGTCACAACGAATGCCTAATTAACATTTTTAATGTTAAAATCTTGTAACTTTTGGTGGTGTTTTTCCAAAAAAAAAGGTACGAAAAAACAACACCCCAAGCAAGAAACAAATTCCAGTTCAAAAAAAAAAAAAAAAAAAAAAAACAATAAGGACAGACTTTTTTTAATTGTTCACCATCATCAGTTTCAAATGCGTGTAATTGACTAAAGTGATGAACATTAACGATGAGGTGTGGAATTGAGATTCGTCTTAGCCACAGGATATGCAACAATGATACCATCGACCGGTAACGGATCGATAAGCATCTAATCTTAAAAAGTGTCAAAAGTTAAATTAAAAAGTGGCATCACAACAGATTTGAAACTTGCTCTTCCTGTGGATGACTTTTAAACGTTTTGTTGCATTTTAATTGAACATTTTAATTTTCTGGTAGAGACAACATCTCCTCCATTTTTTGTTTCTTTTCCGACGATTAGAAAGGACATATGGCAATTTACTTACACTGAGAAATTTATTTCTCTAATATGAAAGATACAGCTACTTAACATCTTTGGACACGAAATTTTTAAAAAATATGGGATAATGTTCTTAGGCAGATATTTGTTTTAAATTATTTTTCATCAAATTTTGTATACTAACAGAAAAAATTGCTTTCGAAAAACGTGAACAGACGGTAACGAAGGGAAACGGATGCCGTAAAAAAATTTAGTTGTATAGATAGATTAATTTGTAATATTAATATAGTGGTAAAATGAAAAGTGTTAAGTAGTATTTTCCATATTTTTCCCCATTTTTATTCCTTCCACCATATTCCGTTTGTAACACGTTGAAATATTGCTCTAAGACCCCATAAAGTATATATATTTTGGGTCGTGACGAAATTCTGAGTCTATCTAGCCACGTCCGTGCGTCTGTTGAAATCACGAACGAAACAAGCTATCGACTTGAGACTTGGCACAAATAGTTGTTATTGATGTAGGTCATATGGTGTTGTCATATGGGGTCAATTTTACGTATAGCCCCCATATAAACCGACCAACAGATTTGGCTTGCGGAGCCTCTTAGAAAAGAAAATTTCATTCGATCCGATTGAAATTTGGTACGTGCTGAAAGTATATGGTATTTACCAACCATGCAAAAATTGCTTCATATTGGTCCGTAATCATATATAACCCCCATATAAACAGATCCCCACATTTGACCTCTGGAGCCTCTTGGAGGAGCAAAACTTCATCCGATCCGGTTGAAATTTGGTACGTGGACTTAACAGGTTGGCTGATAAGTCCTCGGTCTGACACATAGATGGCTTCGCTAGTATTAAATCCATATTATTTCTATATAGTACCAACCTTCAAATGATTCGTGTCAAAATATTGATTGGTATGCAAAATTCAAGCGTGGTGAAATGAGCACGGAGGACGGTGAACGCAGTGGACGCCCGAAAGAGGCGGTTACCGACGAAAACATCAAAAAAAATCCACAAAATGATTTTGAATGACCGTAAAATGAAGTTGACCGAGATAGTAGAGGCCTTAAAGATATCAAAGGAACGTGTTGGTCATATCATTCATCAATATTTGGATATGCGGAAGCTCTGTGCAAAATGGGTGCCGCGCGAGCTCACATTTGACCAAAAACAACAACGTGTTGATGATTCTGAGCGGTGTTTGGAGCTGTTAACTCGTAATACATCCGAGTTTTTCCGTCGATATGTGACAATGGATGAAACATGGCTCTATCACTACACTCCCGAGTCCAATCGACAGTCGGCTGAAACTCAAAAGTCCGCTGGCAAAGTAAATAATGGCCTCTGATTTTTGGGATGCGCATGGAATAATTTATATCGATTATCTTGAGAAGGGAAAAACCATCAACAGTGACTATTATATGGCGTTATTGGAGCATTTGAAGGTCGAAATCGCGGCAAAACGGCCCCATATGAAGAAGAAAAAAGTGTTGTTCCACCAAGGCAACGCACCGTGCCACAAGTCATTGAGAACGATGGCAAAAATTCATGAATTGGGCTTCGAATTGCTTTCCTACCCACCGTATTCTCCAGATCTGGCCCCCACACGCAAAAAAATAATTCTTTCCTCCCAAACGAAATTTTAGACAAACAAAGTTCGTTTCTCATTTGCTTTTCGTTGAAAGGAAGTGTATTTGGATGAAAAGTACTTTTTGTGATAAACGTTTATTCTTTTCCAGGATGTAAAAACAATTTCATAGACTAACTCAAAAAAATTTTTTCTGGCTAATTGCATTTTCCCTCACATCTTTCTTACTTCCACGAAGTTTTTTAGTTCTTAGCACCTTTTTCTGTAATACAAACAATGTAGAAGAAATTATACGATTTTATAATTTTTTTAGAGAGTCGAACCGCGGACCATGCAATTTGTAAGCCAACACACTATCCACTGAGCTATGTAGCCGTTATTGTCATCAATAGACAATTACCCATATAAGTTATATTTATATAGCATAGCGTGCGGCGCCCACAAGCCGATTAAACAAAGTTTATTTAACAGAAAAATACATTTAGTTTGGCACCGTGGATCAGTGGTTGCTACGTCCGACTTGCATGCCAAGGGTCGTGGGTCGATCCCTGCTAAGACCAAAGTTTTTTTTTTTACATATTTTCCAGATATGGTCGGAAGATTCCGTAAAAATGTTCAATATTATATTCTACTATATTAAATTTTTACTATGAACTGTAAAATGTGTCTTATTAAAGACCTAAAATCAGAAAAGAACAGTGCTTGATATAAACGAAATGGACTGTGTTGTTGGTTCAAAAATAACTTTTTTTTATTGAAAAAATAAAAAGTTTGTGCCAAACGAATTTTTTGGTGATAAAAGTGTATACTTTTCGAAGCAATTCAAATTACTCTAACAAAAGAAAAACGTTTTCGGTACACGTTTTCCAAACGTTTTTTTTCTTTGCGTGCAGCGACTTTTTCTTGTTCTCAGACCTCAAAAGGATGCTCGCAGGGAAAAAATTGGCTGCGATGAAGAGGTGATTGCCGAAACTGAGGCCTATTTTGAGGCAAAACCGAAGGAGTACTACCAAAATGGTATCAAAAAAATTGAATGTCGTTATAATCGTTGTATCGCTCTTGAAGGGAACTATGTTGAATAATAAAAACGAATTTTGACAAAAAAAATGTGTTTTTCTTTGTTATCAGCCAACCTGTTATATATATCCCCCATATAAACCGATCCCCAGATTTGGCAGAGCCTATTGGAGAAGCGAGCTTCCGATCCGGCTGAAATTTGGCACGTGGAGTCAGTCATATGGTCTCTAACAACCGTGCAAAAATTGGTCCATATAGGCCAATAATTATATAGAACCCCCATATAAACCGCTCCCCAGATGATTGATTTGATGAAATATACACCTTCAAGAAGATCGGTTCAAATTGAATTACATCAGATTTTATAAGTAGCATTTACGTTTGAGTTTTAGATAAATCTCGTCTAAGAAAATGCCGTATGAATCGCATTTTAAATGCCTCTAGATTTTCAAGTCGAACAAAAAATCAATTGCACACGGAAGAAAAAGTCTGTTTTTCATATTTTTCGGTGTAAACATTTTATGTTTGGAACTCAAATTTTTAGCACATTATTTGTAAGTGGAAGCATATAATGTTCATAACCTATCGTAAAATGTTTGCGACATATATGTTAATATGTTAGAATATTATGTTTGGGACATAACATTCTTTTAAATATAATATGTGTGGATGCAAACTAGAGGTGTGCACGTGAGTAATAGTTTATTCACGCTCACGCACACTCACGACCGAAAAATCATACTCACGCACACTCACGCACGATATTTTTTGGTAGGACTCACGCTCACGCACACTCACGCAGGAAAACATCGTGACTCACGAAAAATATCGTGACTCACGAATAATTTTATGATTAATTTACCTTACCGAAGTGTCTGAAAACATGAGCATTATTAAAATCGTGAGTGTAATTCGTAACTCACGCACACTCACGAAGATATTATTTTCGTGACTCACGCTCACGCACGACATTTTGGTTTGTTAATCACGCTCACGCACACTCACGCTGTTGTCATGAGCGTGACTCACGATTCTCGCACGAATCACGAAAATTTTCGTGAGTCACGACAATTTCGTGTCACGTGCACACCTCTAATGCAAACATATATTGATTTAGAAATTGTCGAGAAATGATCAGAGATGGTCTGATTAAACTTTTTTAGGTTTGCGACTGTCGCAAAGTTGTAAACGTCGTAAACGTCACATACGCGTCGTAAATGTAGAAAAAGTAACAAAAGTCGCAAACTCAAAATACTTTAGTCGCGTCAGCTACACGGATGAAAAAGACTGTATGTTTGGATATAAACATTATATGTTTGGAACATAAATTTTTAAACACAATATTTTTGAGTGCAAGCATATAATGTTCATAAACTAGCATAACATGTTTGGGACATATATGTTAATATGTGAGAACATATTATGTTTGGGACATAAAATGTTTGTAAATATAATATGCTTGGATGCAAACATATATTAATTTAGAAATAGCCTATAAACATATATGTGTTTAGTAGCTTGGAGCGCTATTTAACAGGGAGCGATATTGAATTAAGTTGGTGGTTATTGCTTGTTATTACAAAATTAACATTTTATTTTTCCTTGGGCAATTGATCAGCTACTTCTTTGATCCTTACAAACTGTGTGGTCCGCTGTTCGAATCCCCGTCCGGCAAAAGGTAAAATTAAAATAAAAAAAATCATACAATTGAATAATTTCTTCTACAATGTTTGTATTACAGAAAAAGGTGATAAGAACTAAAAAATCTCGTGGAAGTGAGAAAGATGTGGGGGAATATACAATTGGGCAGAAACAAAATTTTGAGCATTCAGGTCGAAAACCTATGTTGTTAGCACCTATATTACCTGTTTATTTTGGTAATTCATTATGATTGTAAATATATAAATAAATAAATAAAATTTTGAGCACAGTATTGTTTGGGAGAATTTTTTTTAAGCATATAATATTTTTGGGTGCAAAATGCTTCCAAACATATTATATGTTCACATAATAACATATTGTTTTTTGGAAGACAACATTATTGAATTTGGATGCAAAAATACAAAATGTTTGGAACTTAGACTACCCAAACATATATTGTTTAGACCAATATGATTTCAAACATATTATATATTGGAAGAGATCAAACATATAAATGTTTGGGCAATACCCAAAAATGTATATGCTTGAAGCAAAATATGTTTGGGAGTATATGTTACAGAAGCGATTTGTGAGCGCGTAGGCAGCGAATTCGATGATAACCAAGACGATGGTATGTGCGAAGAAGTTTCAATTCTTAGGAATGTTCACAATTTTCGGTTTTAGCCCCCACATTTTCCCTATTGCCTTTTGCACGAGTACAGGGTAACCGTGGATTTTCTCGTCCTTTCTTAGCTTTAGGTTAAGTCTCCTGTCCAATATAACTCCAAGTTATTTTGCACACTCACCAACGGGAATTTCGATACCATCTACCACTTTCATAAATTTCTGCAGAAACTCGTTGTCAAACTAAATTAAAAAATGTTCAGGAATTCTTCTATTCAAAATTAGGTTTTCTACAGTAGGTTTACGACTTTTGCGACATACGTATTGTATGTCGTCGCAAATGTATGTCACAAAAGTCACAGTTTGTGACAGGCCAACCCTGGAAATGATGCTGCAAGTAAAAACATGGAAGTAACCAATTGGCGCCTTAAAAATATATATACACCAAGAAAATGTCATTAACAGTTTTTTCTACTAGGTGAAACATAATATGTTTGAACAATACAAACAATATTTCGTTTGGACCAATCGTGAAAATATATATGCTTGAAGCAGAATATGTTTGGAAGTATATGTTACAGAAGCGATTTTTTTTGAGGGTATATATGGACCTAAAATCCCTCAAGATTTCTAATTTCAGGCGAATCGAATAAAAAGTGGGGTGTCTAGAAGTCCATGAATTAAGATCGGCAAGATCGGTCTATACTGGGGCTGCAGCAAACATGGGACACACAATTTTTGAATCGGTTTGGATTTGAACGAATTAGTTACCTTTAAGCCAGACAGTCCGACAAAAAAAAAAAACAAGTATATACGGCCGTAAGTTCGGCCAGACCGAAGCTTATGTACCCTCCACCATGGATTGCGTAGAAACTGAAGACTGTCATCCACAATCGAATTACTTGGGTTGCGGTAACACTTGCCGATGGCAAGGTATCTTAAAACTACCTAACATCGTAATATATACCACATAGTCCATACGTGGTATATATTAAACTAAACAAGTATATACAGCAGTAAGTTCGGCCGGGCCGAATCTTAAATACCCACCACCATGAACCAAATATTAGGGTTTCCTTTGAATTTTCAGGAGGGCTTGAGGACTTGAGGACACAACCCGAAGATAAATTTAAAGATTTCACCTATGAGGACTATATCAGATTCTGGATTTATAAGAACCATTTTTGTTTGAGGTTTAGAGGAATCATTAACATCTCTTGTAAGTGTGCAAGAAAATTATAAAATAACGTCTTGATTTGAAATCTTAAATCTGTAGAAGTAAAATCTGGAAATTTTACATTGAGTTTCAAACAATTTGCATGATCAGTGCGCCTTCTACACCCTCAAGAAGTGAAGTCGGTCTATATGGAGGCATTACCAAATGGACCGATAAAAACTTAATCCGATACACGTTTTTGTGAGCCTAAAATACCAGAATATTTACAATTTCAGGCATATCAGATAAAAACTACGGTTTCTAAAAACCCAAGGAGTTAAATCGGGAGATCGTTCTTATGGGGGCTATACTAAAATATGGACCGATACGCACCATTTTCGGCACACCTCTTTGTGACCCGAAAATACCTCTAGATTTCCAATTTCAGGCAAATAGGATAAAAACTTCGGATTCTTGAAGCCCAAGAAGTAAATTGGGAAATCGGTCTATATGGGGGCTATACCAAAATATGGATCGATACTCACCATTTTCGGCACACCTCTTTATGGTCCTAAAATACCTCTAGATTTCCAATTTCAGACAAATTGGATAAAAACTACGGTTTCCCAAGACCCCAAATCGGGAGATCGGTCTATATGGGGGCTATCCCAAAATATGGACCGATACTCACAATTTTTGGCACACGTATTTGTGGTCCTACAATACCTCTAGATTTCCAATTTCAGGTAAATTGAATAAAAACTGCGGTTTCTATAAGCCCAAGAAGTAAAATCGGGAGATCGGTCTATATGGGGGCTATACAAAAATATGGACCGATACTCACAATTTTTGGCACACATATTTGTGGTCCTACAATACCTCTAGATTTCCAATTTCAGATAAATTGAATAAAAACTGCGGTTTCTATAAGCCCAAGAAGTAAAATCGGGAGATCGGTCTATATGGGGGCTATACCAAAATATGGACCGATACTCACAATTTTTGGCACACGTATTTGTGGTCCTACAATACCTCTAGATTTCCAATTTCAGGTAAATTGAATAAAAACTGCGGTTTCTATAAGCCCAAGAAGTAAAATCGGGAGATCGGTCTATATGGGGGCTATACCAAAACGTGGACCGATACTCACCATTTTTGGCACATCTCTTTATGGTCATAAAATACCTCCAGATTTCAAATTTCAGGCAAATTGGATAAAAACTACGATTTCTATAAGCCCAAGACCCCAAATCGGGAGGTCGGTTTATATGGGGACTATATCAAAACCTGGACCGATATAGCCCATCTTCGAACTTGACCTGCCTGCAGACAAAAGACGAGCTTGTGCAAAATTTCAGCACGATTGCTTCATTATTGAAGTCTGTAGCGTGATTACAACAGACAGACAGACAGACAGACAGACAGACAGACAGACGGACAGACGGACATCGTTATATCGTCTTAGAATTTCTCCCTGATCAAGAATATATATACTTTATATAGTCGGAAATCGATATTTCGATGCGTTACAAACGGAATGACAAACTTATTATACCCCCGTCACCATTCTATGGTGGTGGGTATAAAAAGGCCGATTAAATACGTATATAATAAAGTTTAAAGTTTCTATAGAAATAAAATTTTGACAAAATAAAATTTTGACACCATTTTCTATAGAAGTAAAAATTGGGAAAAAATTTCTATAGAAATAAAATTTGGAAAATAATTTCTATAGAAATAAAATTTTGACAAAATTTTCTATAGAAATAAAATTTTAACAAAATTTTCTATAGAAATAAAATTTTGACAAAATTTTCTATAGAAATAAAATTTTAACAAAATTTTCTATAGAAATAAAATTTTGACAAAATTTTCTATAGAAATTACATTTTGACAATGTTTTCTATAAAAATTACATTTTGACAATGTTTTCTATAAAAATAAAATTTTGGTAGATTATTTTTGGCTCGAGTAGCAACCATGATTATGAACCGATATGGACCAATTTTTGTGTGATTGGGGATCGCCTATATATAACTATAGACCGATATGGACCAATTTTGGCATGGTTATTAGCGGCCTTATATTAACACCACGTTGCAAATTTCAACCGGATCTGATGAATTTTGCTCCTCCAAGAGGCTCCGGAGATCAAATCTGGGGATCGGTTTATATGGGGGCTATATATAATTATGAACCAATATGGACCAATTCTTGCGTGTTTGTTAGAGACCACATTCTAACACCATGTTCCCAATTTCAACCGGATCGGATGAATTTTGCTCCTCCAAGAGGCTCCGGAGGACAAATCTGGGGATCGATTTATATGGGGGCTATATATAATTATGGACCGATATGGACCAAATCTTGCATGGTTGTTAGACACCATATACTTACACCACGTACCAAATTTCAATCGGATCGGATGACTTTTGCTCCTCTAAGAGCCTCCGGAGGTCAAATCTGGTGATCGGTTTATATGGAGGCTATATATAATTATGGACCGATGTGGACCAATTTTTGCATGGTCATTAGAGACCATATACTAACACCATGTACCAAATTTCAGCCGGATCGGATGAAATTTGGTTCTCTTAGAGGCTCAGCAAGCCAAATCGGGTGATCGGTTTATATGGGGGCTATATGTAATTATGGACCGATATGGACCAATTTCTGTGTGGTTGTTAGAGACCATGTACCAAATTTCAGCCGGATCGAATAAAATTTGCTTCTCTTAGAGCAATCGCAAGCCAAATTTGGGGGTCCGTTTATATGGGGGCTATAACAACTACTTGTGCCAAGTTTCAAGTCGATAACTTGTTTCGTTCGGAAGTTAGCGTGATTTCATCAGACGGACGGACGGACATGCTCAGATCGACTCAGAATTTCACCACGACCCAGAATATATATACTTTATGGGATCTTAGAGCAATATTTCGATGTGTTACAAACGGAATGACAAAGTTAATATACCCCCATCCTATGGTGGAGGGTATAAACAAATCTATGCAAAATTTTCAGAATTATAGGCTGCAGCCTGATTGGGTGGCTGCTATGTAATATACAAAAGTACAATTCTATTTTTATACCCTTTACCACTACTGTGGTACAGGGTATAATAAGTTTGTGCATTTGTATGTAACGCCAAGAAGGAAAAGTCTGAGACCTATCGTTTAGTATACCGATCGTCTTAGAATTAAATTCTGAGTCGATTTAGCGATGTCCGTCTGTCTGTTCATGTATTTTTGTGTGCACAGTACAGGTCGCAGTTTAAGTCTGATCGTTCTCAAATTTGGCATAAGGGGGTTTTTGGGACAGAGACAATCGCTATTGATTTTGGAACCGATTTTCTTCAAATTCCGTACATCCGAATATTTTATGAGTCTCGAAAAACTTGCAAAATATCAGCCAAATCGGTTGAGATTTAGATATAGCTCCCATATATATCTTGCGTCCGATTTGCACTTATATGGCCTCAAAAGCCAGAGTTTTGCCCTGGCTTGCTTCAAATTTTGCACCAGGAGTATGTTTAATAGTATCGGTAAGTGTACCAAATTTGGTTGAAATCGGTTCAGATTTAGATATAGCTCCCATATATATATTTCGTCCGATTTGGACTTATATGGCCTCAAAAGCCAGGGTTTTGCCCTGAATTGCTTCTCATTTGGCACAAGGAGTGCGTTTAATAGTATCGGTAAGCGTGCCAAATTTGGTTGAAATCGGTTCAGATTTAGATATAGCTCCCATATATATCTTTCGCCCGATTTACACTCATATGACCATGGAGGCCAAAGTTATACTCCCAATTACGCGAACTTCCAGAGAGATTGCAGAACTATTATTCTAACTATGCATGTCAAATTTGGTCTATTTGATATTTGAATATGGGAATATACACCTTCATAATAACTCCAAACAAATTTGAAGGAGTTGAAATGATAACATAACACATTTTGGTGTACATTGCGGTGAAGGGTATAATATAGTCGGCCCCGCCCGACTTTAAACTTTACTTACTTGTTTTTCTTAAATTTTTGATTTTAAATTGTTTGTCCAAAATCAAAACATATCGGAAAAACATCAAATTTAAAAATCAGTTTAGATTTGATCGAACTAGCTACCTTTGGCACGAATTATGGCCTTCACACGTTCAACGAAAGTTGGTCTGCGGCATTGTGGCCAATTTCCGGCGAGGTGCTGTACTATCCAAAAAGCCACAGGCGCAAAAGTCGTATTGAAATCCGAATATTTCGGTGGCCATTGTGCGGTAGAAATGAAGCGAGGAACCTTTTCTTTTTAAGACACCCCCTCGGTTGACGCTTGCTGAGTGCGATGGAGCTGAGTACTGTTGGAATGGCCATGGACTGCGTCCTAAATGTTTGTCCACACAGGGCTTCAATACTGTCTTTAGGACATTTTCGGTATTTATTTTGACCCCACCGTCGATGAATACGAGCGGGGGCGACCATTGGCGCTTATGGCATTCCACACCATTACCATCTGCGGCGCATGAGTTCTGGTGGCCAATCGACCGTTTGTTCACCATTTGGACGCTATGCAACACTGGAAGTATCACGGTATCGAGGAATGGTACGAGAAACATAAGATTTATTCACATTTAAATGCTGGATGGCTCTAACGATAACAACTTGTGATTTTCCAAACATATATAAAGCAATCATACTATCACGCTTGAATTCCATCACGAATAACTTTATTTCTGAATGCAATAGATCAAAATGTCACAGGAATAATTCTGTTGACTGACAGACCAGCGGTTTACAAATGTTAGCAACCTGAAGTTGGTTGCAATACATATCAGCACCCTTTATTTATATACGAATATCCCTTTATTTATAAACGAATATGATTGCTAGTGAAAGGACATATACTGAATTCACATATTGAATTTCAGTCAAATCGGATGAAATTTACGGCCTCAGGATGCTCAATAAATCAAATCTGGAGATCGGTTAATGTGGAGGATATGCCTAAAAGTGATCCCATATGACCACTATTCAATACCATGCGGTCTCTATCCACAGCAACTACCTGTGCATCGTTTCAAGCAGATAGCTTGGTTCGTTCGAAAGTTAGCGTGATTTCAACAGACGGAAGAACATTCGTAGATCAACTCAGAGTTTCAAACTTTTTTTAAGTGTAGTACAAATGATTTTCCTTTAACACAAATGGAGAAGAAAGACCAGTGAGATGGCAATTTACATATGGCGCCGCCATTGAAATAATTAAAACTTCACCAAACTACTGGATTTAAGGCGGCACCAGTTGAAAGATTACTTCGGAAATTTTACTGGCAAACATGGAATTCATATAAATTCCCTTATTAAGCATGCCACGCGTAAGGACTCTCACAAAACTGACCAAAGGCTGAAAGCTTTTACTGACCACACACCATTTACCCACTCAGACACTTACTCGTTCACTGTTGACACTAACGCCCATATCAATTTAGCCTAAGGATTTAATCATCAGTCGCCTTTTCTGTTGAAGTGATGGCATGACACTGGTATTTTGCTTGTCTCTCGGATTAACTTGTCAACTGTGAAAGGGGTAACTTGGTTGACTTCCCCCAAAAATTCTGGTTTGCTTGGTGGGCTATTATTATCATTAGAGTACTGATGGCTGGGGGATTTGTAGGTTTTCTGGCTAGATGACTTCATTTCATTGAAATTGCAAATATTTTTATTAAAAGAAGCTTATTTTGTATTTCTGCCCCATAGGCTAGAGTTAATGACTGGCGCCTTTTCCGTTATTGAAAGTCGAAAACGTGCTATGCCTGCAGTAGTAGATGACTTGTCACCAGATTTTCGAGAAATGAAATCGCTACTAGGTCATTTACTGGATAGATTAGGTCATCACTATAGGATCAGTATATACTATAAAATTATAATATATATAAATCGTGTCAGCATATTCAACATTTCAACCGAATCAGATGAAATTTGTTCTATCAGAAGCCAAATCTGGGGATTGATTTTTATATAATTATGTACAAACACACAGAAAAACAAGTCGTGATAGCCCGCTTATGCCGAAATAAATTCGTACAAACATATCTCTTTTCCTTTGCCACCGTCAAACCGCCAACTGCACTCAAATCGATGATTTGACGGTGGCAAAGGAAAAGAGATATGTTTGTACGAATTTATTTCGGCATAAGCCGGCTATCATGTAAAACCTTTTTTCGGAAGGTTCAAGTGGGGTTCATTGTTGGGTTTAATGAACTGCCTGAATTTATTCTGATAATTGGTTGATAGTTTTGCTGCAAGTAGAGGATGCTGATGAGGAATGTGGTAATTCCGAAACGTGCGTCCATTCAACCATCTTGCAGTCTATAGGGCTTTGTCCAAATAAATTTGACAAACATTCTTTTCCTCTGTTGGTTAAGCTACACTTGTAGTTTAGTCAATGCATGGTTTTAAGCTGAAATCGAAAAAACAACAACAATGATTAAGGAACAAAACCAACAATAACAAAACAAAACGAAGTTTTAGTTTATTTTTAAAATTTTGTAAGAAGTTTTTCCCAGCCAACGATTTTTTCTTTATTCCAAGCATGTCTCACAAATTGTATGAACTAAATGGCAGTAACATTTCAATGACATACAAATTAGTGCAATTCTAACTAAAACAGAAGAAGTTTTTCGTACACTTCTCAAAAATAGTAAGAATGAACTACATCGTGGTTAAAATGAGAATGTTCTGGCGCCTAAGATTTTTTCTTTATTTTAGTTCATTTTTTCATTTCGAGAAAGATGCATTTCGTAAATGGTAATTAAAAATTCAAAAATGTCGGAAAATTTTCCTTAATTTAATGAATCTCGAAATTTGGAATACAATTTAATTCAATTTTCGCACGAGTTAGTTAATTTTTCCCATAATGTAGTTTACTTTTTTTTCTGTGCGTGTTATGTTTCATCCTAAGCATATCTAAGCAAAATGTAAGACTAATTTTCCGAAATAAGAAAAACATATATCTGAGAGCTATATCTAAATCTGAACCGATTTGAAAACTTGGCATGCATAGTTTCAATGTTAGTTCTACTCCCTGTGCAAAATTTCACGTAAATCGGATTACAACTTCGACCTCTGTTGTCATATGCACCCTAAACAAAAACAAGTATATACGGCCGTAAGTTCGGCCAGGCCGAAGCTTATGTACCCTCCATCATGGATTGCGTAGAAACTTAATTTAACACTGCCATCCACAATCGAATTACTTAAGTTGCGGTAACGCTTGCCGATGGCAAGGTAGTCCATACGTGGTATATATTAAATCAAAAAAAAATTTTGACAATGATGAAAATTTTATTATGAACCGAATAAAATTTTAACAAAATTTTCTCTAGAAATAAAATGTTGACAAAATTTTCTATAGAAACAAAATTTTGACAAAATTTTCTATAGAAATAAAATTTTGGTAGATTATATATAATTATGGACCGATGTGGACCACTTTTTGCATGGTTGTTAGAGACCATATACCAACATCATGTACCAAATTTCAGCCGGATCGGATGAAATTTTCTTCTCTTTGAGGCTCCGCAAACCAAATCTGGGGATCGGTTTATATGGGGGCTATATATATAATTATGGACCGATGTGAACCAATTTTTGCATGGTTATTAGAGACCATATACCAACACCATGTACCAAATTTCAGCCGAATCGGATGAAATTTGCTTCTCTTTTAGGCTCCGCAAGCCATCTGGATCTGGGGATCGGTTTATATGGGGGCTATATATAATTATGGACCGATGTAGACCAATTTTTGCATGGTTGTTAGAGACCATATACCAACACCATATAACAAATTTCAACATCATGTACCAAATTTCAGCCGGATCGGATGAAATTTGCTTCTCTTTGAGGCTGGATCGGATGAAATTTGCTTCTCTTTTAGGCTCCGCAAGCCAAATCTGGGTATCGGTTTATATGGGGGCTATATATAATTATGGACCGATGTGGACCAATTTGTGCATGATTGTTAGAGACCATATACCAACACCATGTACCAAATTTCAGCCGGATCGGATGAAATATGCTTCTCTTAGAGGCTCCACAAGCCAAATCTGGGGATCAGTTTATATAGGGGCTATATATAATTAAGGACCGATATGGACCAATTTTTGCATGGTTGTTAGAGACCATATACTAACATCATGTACCAAATTTCAGCCGGATCGGATGAAATTGTCTTCTCTTTGAGGCTCCGCAAGCCAAATCTGGGGATCGGTTTATATGGGGGCTATATATAATTATGGACCGATGTGAACCAATTTTTGCATGGCTGTTAGAGACCATATACCAACACCATGTACCAAATTTCAGCCGAATCGGATGAAATTTGCTTCTCTTTTAGGCTCCGCAAGCCAAATCTGGGAATCGGTTTATATGGGGGCTATATATAATTATGGACCGATGTGGACCAATTTTTCCATGGTTGTTAGAGACCATATACCAACACCATATACCAAATTTCAGCCGGATCGGATGAAATATGCTTCTGTTAGAGGCTCCATAAGCCAAATCTGAGGGTCCCTTTATATGGGGGCTATACGTAAAAGT